>NC_063233.1:1080000-1350000 GCF_020740725.1 Corvus hawaiiensis | reverse complement strand
ATCAGAGACTCATTGAGGCCAAATTTATTGTTCTATTAAACAGCTCCACCACGCCATAGCTTCAGCACTTCCCAGGACTGGAGGTGCAGGAGCTCAGCCCAAGGCAGTGCCAGCCCAGAGCTGAGCCCAGCACCAGCACTGGAACCCCAGTGCTCCGCACCGACACCCCGGGACAATCTCCACCCGAGCTCCAGCCCAATTCACTCCCGATGGCACAGGCAAGGACAAGGCAATTAGGAGGTGTTAATTCCCAAGTCAGCTAGAGATCCTGCGAAAAATTCCTAGTTCAATCTGTGTTTAAACTGAATGATAAATCCCTGTGTGTTCTACCCACACATTTGGGGTTTTATACCATCTTTTTGAAGCAGACTAGAGACTGCATGATCAGGCAAGAATTTAAAAAATGTGCTGTAGTGCCAGGTGCCCAGTTAAACACAGCTATAAACCTCAGACAATGCAGAGAGCTCTGCCAAATGAACTGCGGCTCTGGCACCTAAAGGCAAAAAGTGAAATTTATTAATCAATTTTCCTTCTCGCTCTCACGTTCACTTGTAAAAATGAGATTGTAAACCAACCTTACGAGATCCAAATTCTTCCATTTTCTGCTTTAAATGTAAAAATGTTTTTATCCTTCTGCTTCTAATTTCAGCTTCTTTTTCCTTCTAAGAATGCATTTATCTCTTTCAGTAAAAAGAGCAGCAATAATATGTTGAACAACCCTGAAATAAATTTTGTCATGTAAAAAATTAATTACGCATTCCAAACCTGGTCACTGTAGCCCTCTGGGAATTGCCTCCGCACCTCAGGATCTGTAAATAATTGACAGATAATATTAATTGGCTTTGGATTAGTGAGCAAGCAGAGAATCACACATTAATATTTGATCAGAAGATGATAGCAACCCTGGCAGGGGATCCAAGGAGGGCAGCTGAGGCTGCTGTGCTGATAAGAGCAGGGAAGGACTTTTCAAGGCTCTCCCTTTACCCTCCTCCAGACAGAAAAAAAACTGTACATAAAACACACACAAAACACATGAAACCAAAAATGTCTGTGTGTACATACACACACATATATATATATATATTAAAAAATTACTTTTTAAGAGAAGCCCTGGTGCTAGACTGAACTTCGGGCTGTTACCTGGGCAATATCTTTCCGGCTGAAATTTGCCACCTGGGTTTGTCACCAGGAAATGGTTACCCAATGCACTTCATTTTGGTTAAAATCAGACAACCAGTTTTGCCAGCTCCAGGCACTGTGCTGATTTATCTCCATAGACAGTTTTCAGTGATACCAGATTACAAATCCCTCAAAATTACTTTATACTTAAGGTATGCTCCCTAAATAACCAAAAATATTTATCCAGAATTTGAAAGAGGCAATTAACACAGCCCTGAAACCTCTCTCATCAGGAAAACAAGTGTGAAACACTTCAGAGTAGCAAGCATTCAAGACTGATGCAACGTCCTTATTCCTTTGGCTGTCAGAATAAATAATACGGTAGTATTCCCTGAGAAGTTATCTTAAATTTAATTAGAGATGTTCATAAAACAACAGAATATCATGATTGAAATTATTTATACGACAACCTATTTAAAACAGATCTCTTCAAAGCCATCCGTTTTTCAAAGGAATACGTCAGAGAAGGCCACATTCCATTCTACAAAGATTATTTTTTAATTACAAAAAACCAAACCATATAACAATCAGGCAAGAGTTCAAAATGAAGTGTAACGCATGAACAAATGAACGGTGTCCTGGCAGCGTCCCCCTGGGTGCCGTGCTGGGTTTGGTGCTGTCCCCACGCCGGGCTCAGCGCAGGCAGGGAGGGTGGGGTGGCACAGGCACCTCCACTGGTGCGTCAGAGCAGCGCCAGCCCAGATCCTCAGAGTGAGGGGTTTGGTGATGGTGACTCCGTTGCCAGCAGACGCACACTCCTTTTCAAGGTGTACTCTTTCCACATGAGAAATCCAACAGCCTGGGCCTTTATAAACTTTCTAGCTTTACATTTTCCAGACAATCAGATGCTTGGTTGTAACATTTCACCGTGACACATATACAATATATCAAACTGTACATATACATATGAGCAAACCCATCTACATTAATACAGTGGATTAGAAACAGAAAGCAAGGGGTCTCCTTTAAAGTCTTACTTTGAAAATTCTTCACTCTACACACAGGTAAGTGAGCAAAGTGTCCAAACACCCAAAGGGATGTGACCAGCTGTGCTGGCATGGGCCCCCTCTGCACACAATTAGTGATTAACAGGACAGTATGGCTTTACACTTCAGCACAGCAAGCACAGCATCAGTGGTAAGATGAAACTATGCCACATCTATTAAGATGCAAATTTTTAAGTAATTTTTAAATTAATTATCAGAGGGCAAGATTTCAGAATTTCACAGAAAAAAAATCCCAATCAATGAAAGAAATAAATTTGCATTGCTGAAGACATCTGTAATGGTGTCTGAACATGATACCTACATTCTCCCCCACTTCTACTGATCCATTGCTCTCAAACTTATTATAAATACATATACACATATTGCCATACACAACATTTTATAATTTACCAATTTTTAGGGAAATGAGTAGCTCAGTTTGACATAAATCCAAAGTGGGTTTGCTCTAAACACATTCCTCCATAGATGGCAACCCATATTCTCATTCTTGAAAAATCCAACAAAACAGATTAGCCATACAAAGTGTGTGTGTGTGTGTGTAAACATGTGTTTTTCCTGTTTTCTTAGCATCTTGAAAGCCCTTTTGTGTTCCTGGAGGTCTCTACCATGAAGGACAGCCCAGAGAAACCCACTAGAGTATACTTCTGTGAAGTCTGAGAGCCCCATCTCAGCTCCTGGTCCCGAGGCAGAGGTTTGTGCAGGGCTTTGTGAGACTCCAGCGTTCAGGCGTGAGCACGGGCAGCTGAGCTCACCCCGAGCTAACACATTCCTGTTAGTGCCTTTATGGTCCCACCTGAGGGAACCGCCCTGCGTGTCACATGCCTGTGTGACACAGGGATATAGCTTGTCCACAGGCCACTTGGGGTGACACATCTCCCAACAGCATCAGAATGGCTAATCCAGACAAACTGGAACCCTACAGGTAAGAAAACTACTCTAAGTTATGCCTGGCAGCCTCAGGCCCTCATGTCTTTACAAGTCCTTTCTATTTAAAATTGCATCAGCTCCATCACTTCAGCTTTTAAATGGTCTGGGAATATTTACTAAACTTCCACTATCTTTATTTGGAAAACACTACAAAGGGGAAAAAGAAACTACTTCACATCTTATAGCTATCATCACTGCATCCATTCTTCACTGTTAACCCAGTGTGCATTTGAAAGGTGTTTTCAACTGTACTTACCTATACATACATCCACAATAAAAGTATATTTAAATTCTACATGCTCATGCCATGAAGTTTGAGGAAGCTGGACCACCCTCACTACACCAAGAGGACTGACATAAATACATACAATAGTAGCCCTAAAGACACCTGACTTTATGAAATATAAACATCTCTAAACCAAACATTGCTATTACTCAGTACAGACAGGCTCTCCCCTGAAGGGATAAGCACAAGTCACCCAAAAATCACTACAGACATGATAACCGAATTATTCTGAACAAGGGAAAACAGTCAAACAGATACAGGCCAAGCCAGCACCCAGGATTCAGCTTTAATCAGCACCACGAGTATCAGTGAAAACTGTTTCAGCATTTGTGTGAAATACTTGGTAAACACACGAACAGAACTGACTGTCAACTCTGCCTGTAAAACTAAAGTCACTTGGGAACTTCAAACACTTTTACTCGCAGTAATTTGTTTTGCACAGCGCATGCAAACAGATGCAGCTCCATTGTAGTTTTAGACAGTAAGAAAGCTCTTTGCAACTCAAAACATAGGGAATGCTGTTATTCTAGGTACTTAATAGGCTTTCGAGTGAAATGATGCAAAGTAAACACATGTAAAATACTTTTTTCAAGTTCAGGAGAGTGGAATCTATTTGCTGACATCAGAACAAGGGAAGAGCCAGACTGAGATCCCGACCAACCTCTTGTCCAGCTACAGCAAAGCACTGAGCTGAAGCTTTGCAGTCACCTATAACTTAACTGAGCTCTGAAAGCTCAGCTGAGGGCAGGAGAAGACCCTGCAAACCAGGAACAAACACAGTGCAAGTTAACCCCCAGAAGGAAAAAGTCACAAGAATTATGGAGATGCTTCTCAAACTAAACTTGTCCCAAACCCCAAAACAAGTACTCAGGTTATGCTACATGCTGAACTCCTCTGTTGATCTTTCATTACAAACGGTTTTGTAATTTCAGCTCACAAAGATGACAAGATCCACACAGTTTGTGCCTAAAGCAAGTGCTCACAAACTTCCCTGGAAAGCAGCCATCCATGAATATAAATACATGCTGTGAAATACAGCACTGGAAACTGTGAGTTGATTCCACGTCACGTCTGTGCACATTACGTAGAGCACTGCATTGATTACTCAACCATATTGCAGCTATCACTGTTAGTATTTCATTACATATGTGAATGCTTCCAAGTTCTAAAAGCTATCCCTGCCTCTCCCCATAGAATCTTGTTCAACAAAAAGCCAAGTACAGCAGAATATTGAAATTAGCTGTGAACTGTATAATCCCATTGTTCAATTTCATGGCATTTAAGACAGTACCTTCCCCTCCACACAAGTCTGGATGTTAATCCATGATGGAACCTGATTTAATTTTCCAGATGACAGGATGGGAACATGCTACAATGGCACATTAGTGTAACTATGCTGCTCTTTTACTCTCAACTTTTCTTACATCATAAAGTGAGGAGTTTTGCTTTTGAAAGACATGCTTAATTACTTCTACAAATAGCACAGCTCAAACTGGTCTGTATTTGAATTGTATGGAAATTATAAAACCAGGGAAGTTTTCAAAAAATTATCAGAAAATACCTTCCAGAGTAAACCATGCAAACCCAATATAAACGAACTTGCTTCTCCTGATAAAAGTCAGCCAATTTAATCCATACTGGCTACAAATAATTCATTTCAATCCCAAATTGAAAAATATAGTGAAAAATACTTCATTTCTTTCTCCTAACTAATTCTTTACCTCATCCACTTCTTTAAGGTCCTTACAGCTGCAATCCCTCTAAAATGAACTGGAGTTCCATTCAGAGTAACTTAATTTCAACACCCACTACACATTCTCGTCTTTATGCAGCACAACTAAAAAGCAACGCAAACTTCTTTCCAAACCTCTGCAAACTCCTTGATGTCCTGCACTCAGCACAGCCGAACACTCCTGCTTGCCCCTAACCTGCTACAGCTCAGCCTGCAGATACCATCCCGGAGAGGGGGAAGCAGGGGAGGAGGGAAAAAGGCGGGGATGGGTGGAGAAAATGTGGGAAAGAAAAAACCTACACACACACAAGAAGACAGACACAAAACCTCAGAACAAGTTCTGGCATAAAATACATATGGAATAAAAATTTCCATTTCTATTTAATATGCAGCTTTAAGCCTTCAATCTTCTCTTCTTAAAGTGCCCTTTATTCTAAAAGTGTACAAGTCAGAAAACAACCAAGATGTAAAAGAAAATGCTACAAGAAAGTCTTACACCCCATCACGCAACCCCGCTGCCAGCACCAGTGTGTGAGACTGAGGTTACCTCGAGGTGTCGCTGAGCACAGCAAGCACCCGCAGCAGGTTCCACACTCAAACACACAACTCACGTGAGAACAGTTTGTAATCAACCTCTTCACCTAGCAGATCACAGTGCAAACAAATATCCCACACCCAGGATCCAGGCTGCATCCCTGTGCTAGGCTAGGCCTGAGTTGGTGGACACGGTCGTGCAGTACCAACAGTTACTGAAGGTTCTGTGAATCCCCGACAAGCACCAGCTGAGAGAACCAGCCAGGACTGGTACATCAGCTGCTGTGCACAAGGCCACTGACATTAATGTCACAAAAAACAGACTCACAAGTTTGCCTCTCTCTCTTTAACAGAACATTTGGAAGTCTGCCCTGCAAGTGCCAAAAACCTCACTGGTAACATGAAAATGCTTTTCACAACAGTTTAATCTAGAAACATAATATAAGGTTTATAACTCACACACAAATTGCTGTTGAGACTTCAGTAAAGTGATGCAAAAGCAGGAAAGACTGAGAGTAAAGGCAGTATAAAATACACATCATAGGAAACAGGAAGGAAGGGAGAAAACCAGAACAGATTAAGCAAATCACTATGATTTCCAGAATTGTTTTTAAATTATTAACACATCAAGAGCCAGAGGGGCAGTGAGGAGCAACACTTTTCCTCGGGAGTGTTCAGCAACATCTTATATGTGTTTTTTAAAAAACCTTTCCCAAAAAAACCAGGTTAAGCTACAGATGTCCTCACAGATTTTTACTTAAGGCAATATACAGCTCTCCAGAATGAGGAGATGTAGAGAGGTAACAGCTCTAACAACACAAGAACTAGCACAGGTTGTCAGAGTTGTGTCCGTACACCTGGGGTGCACACCAGGCTTTCTGATCCCCTCACACCAGGTTTCCAGTGCAAGCATGAGACCAGCAGCAGCTTTATAACCCACTCAGAGTAAACGTTAAATATGAGACTTCCACTGTTTCTAGCAGACAAACCAACTTTCCATCTAAAGGGGTCTTGGCTCACTTTACAATTCTGTTAAATAAACAGAAACAACACTCACTCCTTGGATAAGAAGACAGGAAAAACACTCATTGCCTTTTACAAACAGAAGAGGCTCCATTGGTTTCCTCATCAATTATTCGGTGTCATGTCAAGTTGTTGAACTGCCCAGCTTGCCACGTGCAGAGCATTTACTCAGACCCTTTTATAAGGCAACATGTTCCATCTTAACTACTATTATTTACTTCCTCGGACTCTCATATGGAATGGGGCCAGGTTTAACCAAAACTTTACTAATTCTTTTAATGGAAGTTGTGTAACAGTTGTGTTGGAAGCAGAGTGTTCAAAATATGAAATACAACTGGGGAAATACCTCTCTATTAAATCCTTAAGCTCTTCTGTTTCATCCATACCATGATAGCGGTTTTACAAAACCCAGTTGTATAATGGTGCAGATTAATGTCTGTATTGCTAGCAGTCTAAACTGCTAAGAGTAAAGCAGTAAAGCATCGGAAAGCACAAGACGTCTTCAGTGATCAGCAAACTCAAAATTCTTTCTTTACAAAGAAGAGAAGGAAACTTTCAGTCCAGATTAATTTTTAAACTGCTGATACTGAGCGGTTTAGAGCTAGAACTATAAAGAAGGGGGTGCACAGGATAGAGCTAAAACTAAAATAACAGACATCAAAACCAGAAGACAAAAAAAGTACTTATTTCGAGTCCTGTTTGTTACATGTTTCTCCCATCTTCATTTGAGGCCTTCAGATCTTTTCTCTGCACTGGTTAATGACTTCGGTGATACCTCAAGCCCACATTAAAGCACGGTTGATGAATCTTTTGAGTTCGCTTTACTATGCATTTAAGGGGATATTTCTCTTGATAACCATCTGTTCTTCAACCAACCCAGAAATGTAGTATTACTGCAAATCTAAGCCAAACTCCAGGAGTCCTGCAAACTGCAAATTTTGAATGGATTATATTTTTAATTCTTTTTTCCCCCCTGTAACTTTAGTCAGCAAATTATACAGCAGCTAAAACTTGCAAAAAATATAATTAGGTAACACCATACTTCAGTGGTCAAGAAATCCACAAAGCCTGACTTACAAAATGAAATACGAAGTGTTTTGAAACATTTTATAGGCTGCCTGTAATAATTATACAAAAAAGTTTAAATGCAGAAGTTGAATGGGAACACCTACTTTAAGCAGGCTTTTTTTGGGTTGAATAATTTTTTAAATTTATTTCTGTTTGATCATTGTATTTTTTCTCATAACCTTTTTGACACTCTATAAATTTAATAGAGATGTGTTTCAAGTGCTCAGGCCATGAATACTGAATTTGTTTCTCTCCTGCCTCTTTGTATTTATATTCCGAGACAGTGGAGTTGCCTGGTGACAGTCTCTCCACTTCCACAGCAGCTGGTAAGCCCTCCTTGTCCTGGGAATATGAAAGAAACAGTTAACTAATATTTCAGGCTCTGATTTAAATGTGACAGTCTGGAAGTGCCAATACCATGAAGGGCAGGATTTACAAGCTAAGATTTTTCTAAAAGTCTCAGAAGCAATAAAGAAAGAAAAATAAAAAACCTTTATCACATCTAGCTAACATGCAGCAAAAATTAATCCTGATTAATTAATTAATACAGATTAGTGCATCACCTAGAGTTTAACAATACCAGACACAAGCAGTGATTGTCTAATCTGTTAACTTAGATTTTCAGAATGCAAATTCTAAGGATAAGACCAAAGCAACCAGAGCTTTGACAGCTTTACAAGAAACAGTCACCTCTTTAATATTTACAAGACATGTATTTCAAATGATTTCTGAATGTCTATCTGCTGGCCCGAGACTACTGCTTCTGCTCAACTGCCAAGCACATGCACCCAAAACAATTTCTCTAAGCTCACTTTGTACAGCAGCAAAAATAAAAGTTATATTTTATAAAAGTAGAGCTTATAGCCAGCTGAATTAATACCCAACAGTGGCATACTAAGCACCTTCATTTTAAAAAATCCTTATTCAATTAATTTTAAGAGAAATTTTTAAGTAATGTTACATTTTCTACTTTCCTGTGTCAACCAAATAACTTTTTACTCGTTTGTTAATTTGAAGAAAACCAGAATTAACATTTTAATGTCATATTGCTTTTTAGCAATAGTGTATTAAAAGGAACTTGTGTAAAACCACAATGTGGCCACGGCAATCAATCAACTACATTACAAAACCTAAAGGAATTGCTAATGAAAACAAACAGTATTTTCCAACACACTGCCAGGCTTTTCACTACTAGAAAATAGAATTTCATAAACATTTTCCAAGCTGTTTTATTTTTGTCATTTTTAGCTTTAATGATAGTTTGGCTTTAATGATAGTTTGGCCATTTAAATTTGGTAATTACCTGTATTTCCTATGTCTTAGAGAACATTTTACAATTGTTTAACTTTTTAAAAATTTCTTTCCGAAATTCACCAACGACAAGAACTTCAGATAGACATCAGAGAAAAACATAAAGCACTGCAGAAATACATTCATTGCTATATGGACTGTCACATATCAGGTTTAATCTGAACTGACTGAAAAAGGACATGGAACAGAAGTGTTGTAGCCAACCATAAGTTCTTGAAGTGTTGTACTAAGAAAGGAACAACAACAACCCTTCTCTTGAGCAACTGGATAATTGCCCAAACTACAGAGAGAAACCTTCTTTGTTACACATGCAACAGTGAATACTGATTTCTAAGCCTCAAGCTATGTAACTTTCTAATGTTTCAAACTCTGACCCCACTTTCATACTCTCAATATCGATAGTCTCCAACTGTTTTCAGTCTCCAAGTGCCCATGTGTTGCTGCAGTGGAGCAGCACTGCTCCCAGACACTGCTCTGTCACTGACCGCACAAATACCCTCTGACAGGAACCTCCAGCACAGCAACTGCACAGTTCAGAGAAAGCAGAGCTGCACAATCAGCTGGGGGCCTGATGGCTTCTGTTAGTGCATCTCTGCTTAGTTCAGGATGCTTTAGTTATTCATAGGCGTTGAAACAGAACAAACAGATACTACCAAAGGTGAAATGCTGAAAACCTCATTTTTGATTCGGTCTTTTTTCGGTCAATTTTGGTTTGGTCTCTGCAGTGGAGATGTCACCACAAATGCTTTTGGGCATGTGCAGTAGTAAGATACAGCTTATCTATCACACCATAAATCTGATTCATCCATGTCCTTATCAACAAAGGACAGCCAAACTTCACAAGCATTTCCGGGGAGCTGATTTCATAGTGGTGCTCCGGCTGTAGCTTTTCCAGCGTAGCTACACTTAGAGCTTCACCCTTACTGCACTTCCAACCCATAAACCTGTGGTATGAAACAGAACTGACCAAGAATTTCCACGGTCACCAACACATTACTGAATTTTGAGGTGTGCAAATTCCTATATTAAAAGATCATAAATAAGAGAGAGCAATAATTATTTTATTGGGACACTTCAGAACTTGGCCTTGTACCCTTCAGTACTCAGCCTCACCTTTTTGTTTCAGCTTGAACCATGTAACACGCCCATCTCAACTCACCACTCCTATTAATGGTGTCCATTCTTTCAAAATGGTAAAACAGTAAAAATTTGTAAGAACAGGGAAGCTGGAATCCATTAAAAAAAATAAATAAATCAGAGATTGGTCACAGTGAGCCTCACCTAAGGCTGCAGCACCACTGAGGTCCCCATGACAGCCCAAAACTGAAGCATTAAATGAAAGTTTGTAGGAACAGGAAAAGCATCCAACATACTCCACAGCAAAACACTTCTGTGGAGTCAGAAATGTTGATGACAGAAGTTGAACTTCTTGAACACCATTCAGAATTTAATGGGGGTGAGGGGAAGGAGGTCCTAACATGGAAAAATACATCTCATGGAGCTAATGACCGTGAGATGAAAGAAAAACAAAATTCACTGTGTGTTCAGCTGCTCAGAATGACTTCTCTCTTTTGGAGGAAAGTTCATTAACTGGACAGCATCAGGCACCACAACAGAGCCATGGATATACTGACACTTGCAGGACTGACCTAGTTCATGGCTGCAATGCTTTCAGTTACCATTAGCAAAGCTCACTTCATGCTGTGTGCAATGCTGTAACAAAAAGAAGGTCTCTGAGAAAGTAAGTTTAGCACATTTAAAGCAGTGCTGTTGGCTTGAAGAAAAATTTGGTTTAGATAAAGAGGAGTTCGCTGATACTCAGTGCAGTTAGACAGGAAATCTATCATCTCACTAAAAAAATTTAAAACATTTTTGCTACTGTAGAAAAGGCAAGGGTATCAAAAGGATTTTTAACCACAAAAAATGTTTTCAGACACTTGATACCTCCAAGATGTACAAGAGCACACACCCAGCTATCAAAATGCTCCTGAGAGAGTGGAGTAGTCTAGTTCTGAGCAGGAACATTTCATAATCATGTCACAGCCCTAGGAATCAGGCATATATACACCCAGCAATTTCACTAATTTCCTTTCTGTTTCCCTTGCCCAGCTTTAAGAAACCACAAACTCCCAACTAAACTTTCAGCTCTTTTCAATGCTCTGCTGATTCATTTCAATCTGGTCACCCTTAGCAGCAGATCTGCAGAAAACAATCTCTTTCCTTCACTAATAACTCCAAAGATAATCTTAAAAATGTAACTTGAATCCACCTGCACAATCTCTCTCCACAGGCTGATGATCCAGGCGGTGCTGAAGTGCAGCTGGCCATCAACTCTGGAAGTGGGATGCTGGGAGAAACACTCACAAATCTGACACTAGAAGGAAGCTCAAGAGCTGGGGCAGCTTTTATCACACAGCAGCACACCTTGAGCAGTACCTACTCTGTTCTCATTATCTCATTCCACGTCTAATTGGGTTTCTAAGCTCTCTGCTCCCCAGATGCTTTTTCCAGGTCTGAATTCATACTGCTGTTGTACTCACATCAGAAGAATTTCAAGCATCAACAGGTCATTTCTAAAAACTCTCCTTTTTGCTAAACTCTTATTTGTGTTATGTCCAAACACCCTTTTTTGAGAACAGAAATTAACAACATTTACCATTATTTACTTGTTGAAAAATAAACATATATCACTAACTGTAGTACCACAACACTAATGCTCCATGCTGTAATTGTTCCACAGAGGCTCCACAGCCTTTTCTTAAGTGACCAAACTAATGATGAAGTTTTCTCCATCTTATTATATAAGCATATATGTTTAATTTTTAAACATGAAAGATTAAATTAGAAGTTACCCACACAAACACAACTCCTTTTAAAAAGGCTCAAAACACTGTATTTACATCTGCAAGTACTCACGTTATTACTACAACCTTTATAACAGAGCTTAGGTTTGCTTCAAACAAAACAGGGTTCTCAGCGATAGAGGCCCAAGAAAAAGCCCTGCATACAGTTAGTCTACAAAGAATTAACTGGATTAATTAGCAAGGGATTTGAGAAGCAGCTTGGAGCTAGAAAACCAAAACACTAAATTGTTTAAATACTTTGGCAATGGATCAAGGTTTCTAGGCAGCCCTATGTTCCATTCTCTCCTCTTTTTTTTGCTCGGTGTTTTAACGCATTTAACCTGACGAGGTACTTTTTCATGAGATATGAATGACACTGTCAAAATACCAAAAAAGAAGATGTGAATTAAAAAATGCCACAAGCTGTTAGCAATTCTGCCAACATGCATGAGCCCAGGCAACATTAATTAAAAATCAATAGCTTAGGACATAAATAGCTCTTATCTCTGTTATAGTATATCTCTAACATAACTCTTTATTAAAGAAAAAAAAGGGGAAAAAAAGCCAGTGTCTCTGCTATTATACTGACTGAATTGACCACAACAAAGCAAAAGGAATAAGGCAAAAACCCTGAGCAAAGAAACCCTTATGAGAAAGGGAGGACAGGCGTATGAATGATTGGAATGCTTCAGCCTTGCACTATCGTTAACACATAACCGGCTGGAAACAGCCACACTGCAAATACTTGGAGAACAAGTTACCAGGAAGAACATTCCATGTTTTCAGTGCTAATATGATTCTATACAAAATTCTTCATGCCAAGGAAATAAAAATAACATGTACATCTTTCAGTCAGCTAGCAGTTAGTAATACATATTTTACTGAGTTTATTAATCAGTATTTTTATTTTGCATCTCAACTAAAGATTGTAAATTCTTTGATAACTATAAAAGAAAGATGAGAAAAAGCAGGAAATTGCACTCAACCTTTTTTTCCTTTAGCGACACATCTTCAAACTAAAGTTACATTAGCAGGCATCAAAGCTAAAAGACTTAAGATAAACTAGGAACTTAAACCACAGCTTTCAACAGCTGTTTTCACACTTGCAGAGAGCCAAACCTTTCAAAGACCCAAACCCATTTTCTTACACAATATCACCTAAAGCACACCAAGCTGGATGTGCAGTTTGGGTCTCTCATAACTCCCAGACAATCATGACAATTTAGATTTCTGAAGAGTTTCTACAGAAAATTAACATTGAATAGAAGATGTAAAATCATACTGAAATGGAAAGGCTAAGCTTAGTTTTCTTTCTATCTAACGACTCCTGCTTTATTCAATGATTATTAATGACAGGCATATCAAATGCTTCCATCAAGACACAGTAGTCTAAAATCAATGAGGAAGAAGTCAAGCAGGCACTATTTAGCAAAAAATTATTCGAGTTCAAAATAAAAGCCAAATTTTCATTTCCCTAAGAGCTACGTGTACATACACCAAGACACTAAAACACTACGAATTTCAGTGGAAGAGCAGATCATAAAATTGTAGGACCCTTAAGGTGGAAATTCTCAGGACAAAAAGGATTATTCTGATAGTCACGTTTATAAGTCTGAGCTCTCGAGAACCTCTTGCAGCAGATGAGCACGTGCGAGTGCAGCTCCTCTGAGCTCCAGCCCCAACACCAAAGCCTGGGTAACACAGCTGGGAATGAAGAGCTGGTACATTGGGAGGCTGCATTTATTAAAAAACAAGTTTTACGGATTGTTTCCATTGCAAAGGAAGGTTTTAGAAATACCAATCTGAAATACTGAATATACAGATGCAGGAGGTGAGCTTCATCAACCCATATGCCAAGCAGAGATGTATCTACGGGCATAATCAGAGAATAATTAGGAATTTCTTTCTATGATGGAATGGAGACATGAACAACGAACCTTTCAGATCTCAAATGGAAACATGTCACATGTCACAACTGGATTTTGAGCCCTACCTTGCAGCTGTGCTTTGGGACACTCCTACTTTTTCCCATCACCTTGTCATAACTCCAACTCCCAACATTTTATTGACTGAATTGCAGCACAAGAAAATCAAAGGTTCTATTCATAAAGCACAGACACCAAGTGTCAGGACAGGGAAACAGAAGACCCCACTTTTCACAAGGTCTTTTGCTCTAACTTTTCATTGAGCTACAGTCAGAAATTATGTATTTCATTCTGAACTGTCCAAATTCCAGCTATTGCCAATTTCAATTAACCTTGTTTAAGGTGCATTGAATACAAGGTTTTGTGGCTGCATTTGATATAACACAATTATTCATCTAGAAAGTTAATTATGCAATCTTAATTTTTAGTAGAAGTACATTAGAACACAGAACTGCTGTTATTAGAGCTCCTCTAAACAGAATAAATTGAAATTCCACCAAGTTCCCCCAATAACGCTTTTTGTCTTTGTAAAAATACAAACTAGCACTTTATTAACATTTCAACCACTGTCTCCATTGAAGGTTCAAGAAAACAAAACAATTCTGAGACTTTGTTAAATCATCTGTCTCCATTTTACTTTATCATTATAAATTAAACTGCGTAGAAGATGCACAAGTAATTTGTAAACTCTTTCAAAGGATCTGATTTACATTTTTCTTCTACAAAGATGAAGATCTCCCCCTAACATGCTCCATTTGTGTTAAATATTAAATGAAGACACTCATACTACATATATGGCAAAAATGGAATATATTTTTGATATGTTTTGGAATTACTTTCAGCAGTTCAATGCTGTTTATAATACTGGTGCAAATACTGCCACCAATAAAGAAACAAACATTAAAAAGGTGTCCTTTAAGCTTCCCTTTAAGGCATCTACCATAATCGTATAATTTGCTCTGGACATCATTAAAATGTAAAGTTAATGAGGATTCAGCTGAAAACAGAAGAAATGTAACCTATTTTCAGGCAAAACTTCTAACACTGCAATCAGAGGGAAAACCTCTTTGATGTCTCTTTGTCTCTTCTCATTAATTTTCTTTTGGTTTAAAAAAACACAAAGGCTGTTTAAACTAAAAAATGCACAGAAGTTTAAACATGGTAATTATAGCCGAGCTGCAATGAGGTCATTAGGTTTTTAAAACTTTGAGATAAACAAAATTGAGATGTATGACTATTTTAAAAACATGTCAATACTCAATTTTAACTGTCCATGTGATTGATACCCGTTGTATTCTAAGGATTTAGTCTAGATACAGAATTGTTTCAAGATGATTTAGTGAAGGACCTAATCCCACGGCCGGGGTAGAGCAAAGCAATCAAGAAATACATCAAAATGAAAAGCTGTAATTACTGTATTATTAGACGCCACATTTAATATTTCTAAGTGCAACAAAGCACACTTTTGCCATCCGTGCAAAAGAGATGGCAAATTGTGAGATTTTACTATTCTTTACCTCTACAGTTCATTAACGAATAAAATATTGAACAAGTTAAATAATTCTATTTACTCACTACATCCATTCTTTTTTATGAACACTGCCAAGGTGCACACAAAGCTGCACACTTCTGTTTCAACATGCTAATTCTTTCCAGCAGAAAATACCTTAAAGAGGCATTTTTAATTACTACAGTACTGATGGAATCTGTGATATACTGTAGTGGTAGATATTTTTAGCAACTAATTTACAAGTAAATTTTCCCAAACTATAATCAAAACAATTTTTAACACGACTGTGTACAAAAGAAGATGATGGATCATCACAAACAGGAGTAAGGCCTTAAGCCACAAATACACAGGGCAAATATAATCTGATCTTTAGTGTAGAAAGAATTCAATCACAATGAAGCAAAATAAGCATATTTATAACATTTTTCCATGTGCCAGGATCACCTCTAGATAAAATGGAATAAGGTGAGATCAATACATTAGTTTGTGGCAAATGTAAAAAAAAAAGCATGAATGCTAAGACATTTGTGGACACAGGTAATAGCTTTAATAGAGAGTTATTTACCCTAATGAATCTTTTGAATGTGTTTGATAAACTCTTCAAATTAAACTGAGTCAATGGCCAGCAGGCAAGTATCAGATAAAACCAGGAACTATTTTACATGCAAGTGAAGCACAGCTCCAGAAGAAAATTTCATACCTATTTCAAGGGAAAGTTTGGGGGTTGTGTTTTGGTTGGGGATTTTTTTGCTTTTTACCTTTCCTCTGCCATGTTTTATTAGCACTTGCTCCTGCCCTTGCCCACTGAGCAGCTCTATCCTACAGAAGTACAACCCATCCTACAGCATGCACCAGCTTCTGCTCCACCGGAGCCACTCCTCACCTCCTGGGATCCTTCCCTACTTGTCTGCATTCTCTTAGTGCCATATTCAACAATCATAAAGCACACCACTGAAGTAACACTGCATCAAATATGCACCTTACAAACAGGAAACATCAGCAACCTGATTCTGCCTCTGCCCATACTGTGTTGCCCAATCAGCCATTCTGTCTTCACATTTTCACACTTGGTTTGAGTCTGCATTAATTATTTTTGATAGGTGTTTCTCCACACAGAGTGATAATCTGCTTTTAGAATCTTTGGAACAGAAGATCTCAATGATCTCCAAAGTATCTTACAGACAGAAACTAGAGACATTTACTTAAGAGGTGTAACAATGTAAGAATCAATTAATTAAGAAGTCATGTTACCACTATTTATATTCATAACTACATCATTTCAAAGTAAATGATTCTTCAAAGGAACCGAAAACGGGGTTGAATTAACACCTGTAGAATGCAATGGGAGTTGTGAGTCTAATTCCCTTCACCATCACTTAAAATCCCAGCACAAATTCTAACAGTGGAAATTCCAGTCAGGAAAGTGCTCAGAAAAAACTCTCCAGACCATAACCCACTCCAGACAACAGATTATCACTATCAATTGTCTCTTCCCTTCCCTCTATCCAAGGTTATCATCCTCAATATGGAAGTTCAACTTCCTTGGTTTTGATTCTATCTCACTCTTCCATGAAAAAAAGTAATATTAAAAAGTATATAAAAAGCTGTTTTCATCTTAAAAAGGCAAAAAAGTCATCTCCCAGGAGCCAAAAATCTGTCAGCATCTGGAATTTTGACAAATGGTTTACCAAAACTTGTTAGCCCCAGAAGGACCAAAATGCAAATGGTCTCTGGTAGCACAGAAGGTAGAGTATGGGATTTGTTTAGATTTGATCTTGGATTTTTGCAACCACCGCTGAAGTAAAACAATAGTCTTGCATTAATTTTACACTTATTTGATAATAATCTATCCTCAAATAATCTCTTTTAAACTCCATTTCAATTTTAAAAAAACCTAACACCCAAACCGCAAACAAACAGAAAAACCCACCACAAAACAAAACCAACAAAAAACCACAGGAAAACCTAACAATGTCACTTTCTGTTCATGACAAAAAATACCACACCAAAGGCAGGCAGCCCAGTACTGCCTTGGGCACTCTGACAGGCCTCTCTTTGAATTCCAGTTTACATTCTCTTCTTGCAAGGAACTCCCTGTAACAAGAAGAACCAGCAATAAAAACAGATCTAGTTCATCTTTTGCTTCCCCAAACTTGCTTCACCTGAGTGCTGCACTTAAAGCAGTGCTCTGTTAAGTGCTCTAAAGCACTTAGTAGTGCTCTGCTACAACCATCAACCTGCATGTCAACAGACTAAAGACAGACACAAATTCTAAATTCCAGTATTTCTATTGAAAACATCAATAGGAAGCATCATCCAACTGTGGAAGGACCGGTCAGTCACTTCTGGGACCGTGCTAACACTAGGGAAAGGAACCACCCAAAGTTGCCGTTCTTAAATCTACAGGGAGTCTCCTTTAAAGTCATTACTACTTTGTTTCTTTTTCACCCGAATGACACTCGAATTGAAAGTTCTTTACATCAATGTCTATATCTAGGCTAACTGCTGACTGCAGATGCACTAAGCTTTGAGCAGAAGTTAACACTCATTAACAAGATTACCTGTCGTGATTAAGTGAGAACAAACAATAAACAAACCACCTTGGAAATGCTTGTGACTGAGAATGAACTAAAGTTAAAACTACTCCCTTAAATAAAGTCAAACACACACACACACACACCCACACACACACCCACACACGCCCCTTTAACATCAACGTTTGGACTCCATTCAAAGTACAGTCTCTTTGCAGTTACTGGCATAGCAGCCTTACTCTTAAAGCAGCACAGTAAGAGAGAGTTAATTGCAACAAGTGCTTCACCAAACTCTTAAATGCTTGAAATGCTGATATATTAAGTATTTCAGTATATCGGGTATCTAAATTAAGTCTCTCAAGAACTCTTTAAAAGTAACAACCACTCGAATTCATCTATAAATTCAAGGCAAACTCTAAGTATAGCTAGTGAATGAAAATAATGTTAGAATCACTAGGAAAAAACCCTCCCTAAGAAAGTTTCAGTTTAGCAGTTAATTCCAACCTGCAGTTAAAAAGGCACTAGCTGTCAGTCAGTTTTCTCACCCAACTCTATCATGAAAAGAAAAACTGACAGATCACAGGAGCTTGCCTTTGTAAACCAATTCGGGAACTTTCATGCTTCTTATTTGTTAGGTTAAAGGTTAAATTGCTGACCTCTGCCCTCCTGCTTAGCAGCCTTTCCCTTTTTCTGTAAAGCTTTATTTTGGGGCTGTATTTACATGGATTAGTCTCTTTTCACGCTAAGAAGGAATCTGTTCACAGCCAAAGCCTTAGTTCTGGTTGTACAAAAAGCAGTCACAATTATTCAGCACCAGACAATGACCATATTGTGGATTTACAAAAAAACCACCTCAGCCATGGCAAGTTCTGTCCTTGCTGCACAAAACAATAGAAGAAAAATCTTATCAAGCATTCAAGAGAAAGCAAACAAAGCAGGCCCACTGTGAACTTGATGAAGATGTCAAGCTCCTTTAAAAAAATATAAATCAACAAAAGAGTTTAAAGTCCTGTGAGTGAGACTTTCTGTGCTGAATTTTTCTGTCTAGTTAAACAGTGCCAGCATAGCAATATACTGCAGATTAGTAAATACTTGTGAAATAGGGAAGACTGTGGACAGAAGTAGTTAAAGCATGAACCAGAAAGGCCAAACTGCTCTCTTCCCACAAAACAGCTCACAGCAACAGAGAAACACTCAGTCATACTTGATATTACTGGTTTGGGGGTTTATTAAATCTAGTACTATCAGATAAGAACACGCCTAAAAATGTGTTAGACAAAATTTAAGATGACTTGCAAAATGACAGATCCTAGTATTTTTTTAATAAGGTGAGTTTCTCTTCAAATTGAGCTCTGTATTTCATTTATACTGTAAAAACCAAACTGTGAACTGTCTTCACAGAAAACAGCTCAAACAGTGCTATTCACTAACCCGGACACTGCAGTCCCAGTAAGCTCTTTGTTAAAATCTTCCACCTTGTTTGTACTTAAAAGCAAAGCAATCAAATGGAAACAGAAAAACAAAGCAGCAGCTTAGGAGAATTAGAATTCCCAAATACCACCTACCTACTTAGGTTTGGTTACTTTTCCAATCCTGCTTTAGGAAGTTTGGTGTAGCAACATAACACTGTAAAGATGGGATAGGAAAACTCGTGATACAGGAATTCCAGCCCCTTCAACAGAAAGCCCTTATTTAATGGAAAGAGACCTGAATTCTGCACTTCATTATTCCTAAACCTTCAGCATTTTATCTATTTCTCAATACAGAATGGGCAGATTGGAACCAACAAAATGTTTTCATCTTAAAAAAGTAAAGGCTGCTCTGAGAGGTGCATAGGTAAGGTTTACAAACCCTTGAATGACCAGCTCTTAACTTAATCCTAGTCCAGTAACTTTGCTTATGTTCAAGAAAACCCTTCATCTATACAGGAGGCACTGCTCTGCTATGTAACATTATAATACATGACAAAAGGTAATGGTAAGGAGCAGCAGTGTGTCTCTCGCAGCAGTGTGTCTACCTGCCGAAGTCCTACCGCAGAAACCACAGTGACTGTAGAATAATTTTAGGGCCCAAGTACATTGTGACTTCTCCCAGTAGAGTTAAGGACTTCGATTAGTTTAAGTTATACATTTGTGATCTACTGGGAAGCGGGGGGGAGGAAGAGAAAGAGCTATTACAACCCAAGGCTACAACATGAAAAGTAAAGAAGGAAGTACTTAAACTACTCACAAGCTTCTAGTAGGAACAAGATTAGTAGTACATGCTACTCTAGGAGCCAATTCAAATGCAAATTTCATCCTTTCACTCAAACAATGATAAACTACCCCAGAGTTAATAGTTTCCTTCTAAGATTCATCTCCCTTTTCAACTTAGTGGTATGTTTTCGAGAAAAGAAAGAAGCACATGGAGAGTCTTACAGCAAGACCTTTTAAATTCTGTCATAAAAGAAGTAGCATAAACTACATTTCCTTTCCTAATCCAGTGAACATTTGTTAAACTCTAACACACACTTTGTCCATGCAGTCACATTTAGGCTTCTAACTTACCATGTTTTTTTAAAAAAACACTAAGAAAGAAATCCTTTAGCTGTACTAAACCATTTCAGCTTTTTCCTTGAACACACAGCAAGAATTTATGCTACACTCACAAAAAGATGAAAGATGAGGTCCTTGGAGAGAAAGGCCTTTTGGCACACTACATGGTAAAGCTACAGATTTGACATACTTTTATAATGTCTGCTTTGGCAAGAACACAAAAACCCCACACAAAAGCATGGTACGTCCTCCCAGACAGGGGTGTAGGGGGTGTTTTACTCTTGCGAGCATTTACTTTCAAATGCTCTTACTTCAGAGACTATTTTGATCGGTTACTTTAGACTAACAAATTCTCTTTTGCTATATGAACAGTTTGACAGTCAGACTACAATTCTCTTCACAGCCCTTTCTAACAAGAGAGAATCTTTGGCTGAGGTCCAGCAACAGCCTTAAATTTGTCACATCCTATTTTTGATGGATGATCTGCAGCAGTTTTAAGATCATAAAGAGCTTTGAAAGTTAAAAGAAAAATTTCACAAGTAGTAAGCTTTCACTTTCTTTATAAAGGTATTTAAACTAAATTTGCTAGCAGATTCTTTCTACTTCTGCATCTCAAAAAACCTGCACAAAACAATCTTCTGGCTGAGATTAAAAACATAGGAAACAGTTGCAATGCACTTTACTTGCCTACAATGTGTCAATAGCATAGAATTGGATATCTAGAAGTGCTTAAGGTCTGTAAAAGAAACAATACACATTCTTTCTAATTTACTACCTCAACTTCTGTGTAGTTTCATTATTACGAAATGCCATGACAAACACAAAAATCACAATCTTATAAAATGAATTTTTCCTTCCTTTACAAAAAGATTAAAAATAGAAAAAGAAATCCAGTAAAATAGCAGTACTTCGTACAAAGTTTTTATTTTGCTCTCAAATTATCCACGTCATGTAACAATTCCAATGAATGAGAGAAGACCATGCACCAGAGATACAAAACTTAGTAGTTTTACTTTGAGCCAATATTTCCCCTAAAATATTTCATTTTTACAATAAAACCATGACTATTTTCCCCTCTTTTTCTTAAAGTAAATGTGTGGGAGCTGGTGAGAAGCATTAGACTTGCAAAGTTCCTCTGCTTGACATACTTACACCTGACACACACAACACAGATTTCTCACTAGATAAATTCCATGTACTGTCACTGTAAAAACACAGACTTCGTTCTTTCTATTCTAGTTTGCAGCTTCTCACTTTTGGTGAGAAGGCTCCAGGCTCCGGAGCAATGCATCCCTACAAAGAGGAAATCAGGAAAGAGAAGGCCTCTAAGGATGAACAAGGAGCTCCTGGACAAACTAAACACAAACAGGCAGCTTCCAGAGGGTGGAAGCAGGGAAATATGTCCTGGAAGGAATGCAGAGAAACTGTCTGAACCACCAGACATCAGGTTAGGAAAGCTAAAGCCCTGCCAGGAGTAAATGCAGACAGGAATAACAACAAAAGCTTTTATAGGTATGTTGGCAGTAAAAGAAAAAACAGGGAAAATACATGTCCTCTCAGAAAGGGAAATTCCCAGCTTCCACAGAAACCCCAATCATTAGGCAAAAAAATGGTCTGGGGTTGTCTTCTCCTACGGAAATACATTTTTAGTAAGAAATATTCATCTTCATGTGACTGGTCAGAGTTGCAGCTATCCTGCTTCACAGCTCTCAAACAAAAGACATCGTGTTTACATAAGTAAGAAAAATCCATACATTTCCAAGTAAGTTTATGAATTCAACAAAGAAAAGCACAAAAACCATCTTTAAATACAACTGAATGCTGGAATTGCATAATGTAGCAAAGACTTCATGTGCCAAAAATTTACAATGCTGAGCACAGATGATAATTTTTTCTAAACAATCTCAAGGGGAAAGGACAGTGAGAGCACAGCGAGGTGATCCAGTGATCATTTCCACTCTCAATTCACACATTTCACTGTGGTTTGGCAAAGTTCTGCCTGGACTGGAATAAAACAATGTCCACTTTTTCAACTTCTTTGGTTTCAATGAAAATTTTCTCTTTGTACCTTATTAAGCGTACAAAACATTTCCCAGATGATCCTGAAGCTTACACTTCTATAAATCAAATATTAGGATCATAGGATAATTGAGGCAGGAAGGGACCTCGGGAGGTCTCTAGTCCAACCTCCTGCTCAAAGACAGGCCAGATGTGAGGTTCAGACCAGGTTCTTCAGGCTGTGAAGGGTCTTGAAAACCTCCAAGGATGGAGATGCACAACATCTTGAGTGACCTGGTCTAATACTTGACTCCTCATGATGAACAGGTTCCCAATATTCACTTAGAATGTCTCTTGGTTCTGTCTGTCGCTGCACCTCGTCCTCTTGCCACGCATCACTTGGCGAGCCTGGACACCTCATCCTGATGAACTCCACAGGTATGGAAGGCTGCTGCTCAGGTTCCCTGGAGCCTCCTCCAGGATGGGCCAGCCCAGCACTCTTGTCTCCTCACACTGAAGTGCTCCAGCTCTCCCACCATCTTTGTGGCCCTCCATTGAACTTGGTCCAGTTTATTGATGTCTTTCTTGGAACCCAGAACAGGATTTTCCCTTCCGCAGTTGACTGTGAGCTACGAAATACACTGAAGCTTCAAACTTCAGTTGAACTTCACAGTCACATGGCAAACATCCTTTGCTACTTTCTCACTTTTCCTCTTCCAGTTTGCTCCCCCATCCCACCTGGGCTGGGGGAGCAAGCGGCTGCGTGGGGCTGAGCTGCCAGCTGGGGTTAATCCATGTCAGCTACACAAATTTTTGAATAACAAAATAGAGGCAGGTTTTACCATCCCACAAGCCAGACAATCCCACACACTAGGACTGTTACAGCTTTAGAGCAATTCTTTCTCCTCAAGACCAAGTCAGAAGATTGATATCAGAATTAAGAGCACTGTACATATCAATAGCGCTATTATACTAGACACAGACTTCAAAAACAGCTGTCTTAGTTAACTTTGGGATCAATTAAATGGCGAGAAATAGTTTTAAACCTGCCTGATAATTTGCTTCTTACGCACCTTTTATGCATTTTACTTTTCTCAACAGTAGCTGCTCCTTGCCATGTAACATACATAACTGCAAAAAAGAAAAGTTAATCTATATTCTTAGTTTTTTGGTGTGGAACACTCAGCCAAAATGTGGACAGAGACTACATGGAGGTTTCTAGGTCTGTATTTTTGGAATTTGCCTGGGATACAGTGCAACTGTTAAATACAGTCAACACTGCAAAGAACCAGACATTCTGTTCATTCAGAACAGAAGGACAAAATATTTGGGTATACGCAAATCTAAGGCTTCTGAGAATAAAGTATACTACTTAAGTATAAAAAATTGGTTGGGGAAAATCTCTTAAAAGATTCTTCAGAGAGAGTAACTTCAAAATACATGACTTGTAAAAACAATTATTAAAATTCTTTTTTTACTCCCTAAAAAGAATTTCTGAAGATTTTGCACCTACAAGTGCATACAACAAACCTAAAAACACAACTAAGTGAAACTCCCACAGAATCAGTTGGTTTATAGAACAAAATGTATACTAAATTCTCCAATTAAAAACCTGTAAAGTAGTTTCCGTGCTTTTTAACCCACCTTCCCACAGCAGGGAATTAATCCCTCCAGGGGGATGCAAACAAACTTCAAAGAGAAGATTATACCCAGACACTAGTACTGTACAATGTAATGTTTATGGTCAAATTTGTTCAGATTTTCTGGCACTAGAATCCAGGTCAGATGTGCAGAAACAAAGACCAGTTATTAAAAGGGCTCCTGCAGTTACATCAAATAGTTGTGATGGCACAGAGCAGTAGGATAAGCCAAAACTGTATTCCAGTTACAACTCCTATGGAGGCTTTGGCAGGGAAGGAAGGAGTTGCAGCTATTTGACTTTCGCAGACTGTAACAAATACAGATATAAAAGGAGGTAAGTGGCTTTCCAGTCAATAAAATATAAAAATCCTTTCTATTTGTTCATCACACCATATCTACAACATACACGATTGTTTCGTACAAGACAAAATAAATACTACTTCAATATATGCTGACTAATCATAATTATTTAATTTTGACAAACTTCCTTTTTGTACCATTCTACACACTGAACTCTCATAACAGTATCTAGAACTAAATTCTGGCATTACAGATTTCAACCTTTGCTTTTCTTGGTTATTTGATCAAGTTCCTCAGGTTAGATAAAGTGCAATCAAAAATTCCCAAATGTACTTACATGTTGGTTTCAGCAGTTATGGGAGTTCTCTACCATAAATATAGGAATACTTATCAAAAATAATATTATAGAAAAATACTTGTGTAATTATGACTTGATAGCAATGGTAAAAACAGTTAACCAAATCGTAAGCTGCATCCATGCCTAATTTCCAGATAAAGTCATTTGATCAAAGCGAGAATTCTGGGAGCAGATAAAAATACTTCTGTAGACAAGTAAGAAAGGGGAAGTAAAAATAAATTCCAAACAAGATGTTTTAAGAGTATTTTTTTGGTTTAAAACGACCTTTTTTTTTACATGAGCAGTAAATACCAATCTGAAAAAGAACTTACTTTTTCAACCTAATCAAGAAAAGAGTCATTTATATTTTACAAGACAAAAGGAGACAAAACAGTCAAAGAAACCTGAAAATCGTCCACAATCAGGTGGTCAGAAACATGCATTTCTCATTTTTAGTCCTAACTGTAAAAGATTCCCCAGAACCAGTGATTACGATATTTTTAAAAGCCAGAACAGCATCATACTAAATATACTTCATTATCTCACAATATGTGGTTCTTAAGAATAGTTTTAGCCAATAAATAGGTAGAACTACAGTGCAAAACAGTACCTTTCCCAACGCAACTGATTCCTGAGTGGGTCACTTCTGCATACACCTCAAAGGTAGTTTCTGGATTTTGTCTGTAACAAAAGAAAGGTATATAGCACACTGAGAATTTGGTTTAAGTGCACTTGCAATGAGGCAGTCAGAAAGGGTTCTCAGCATGCACACAGTACAATGACAACTAGAGAATCCCTATTTCTTGGTTTACAGCCTTGGATGATTTCTCATCAGACCTTTCTAAAGGTGCTAAATACAGGGATTTTTTCAGGAAAAAAAATGTCCTGGAAACTTTTCACCAAACTGAAAAGTCACATTGCCCAACACTGAACAAACAACACCCAGATTCACATTTTCCTTACTGTGATCCTTCAGTTCAACATGATGACATCTATTTGTCCAGGAAAAAGGGGGGGAAAAAAGAAGCTGCAGTCAAGAGGAGGCAAAGTCACTTTCTGCTCACACTACTGAAAAACTTAAGAGGCTGTATTTCGGATGAAGACAGCGCCCCTTTTTAATACCTGTCAAAATATTTCTACCTCGTTGTCAAAAAAAGGCCATGCTGGAGAATATTACAAATGCACACGGTTTGGTCTCATGAGACTCCAGAGTCTTAAATCCAGAAATTTGTCAGATGCAAGGAAATAAGTGCGATAGTCAAAAAGCATACCAAATTGAGCTACAAGATGTAAATGATCCTTGAGGAGAGAGATTTACTCTGGTCAAGAGTTATAAATATACCAGTAGTAAAAGTAAAAAGTTAATGATATTACTTCAAATCAAACAAACAAACCATTTAGTGTATAATTTTAGTCCTTACTCATTTAACTCTATAAGTGATGCTCTGGAATTCCATCTTGTAATGAGCATGTAAATGCAGCAGGTGATTATATAAGAAAGAATACTTTAATTCCTGACTAACAATTTTAGATACTCCAGATATTTTTTATGAGATTAAAGAGACTGTAATTGTCTAGCTACTGAAATAAGGATTTTGCAGGTTTGAACATGTGACACTTTATTCTTAGACTTTCTGGTTAAAATCAAGAATCAAAATTGCATAATTACTGCTCCAAATTTATGGCTGCCTGTATAGTGATAATATTGTCTCCTATGTGTTAATGCAAACTAACATTAGAAAATTGCTGGGGTATAATTTACTTGTGAATTTTGTAGCTCCCTTACTGCTAAGGACAAAAATAATGACAAAACCCATAAACATATATGCTAGAATTCCTAACTGAATGATAATTTAAAAAATTAAAGTCATCTTACCCAACATCTCAAACCAAACATATAAGCATGTCAAGGAGTTCAGCTTACTCTTCAGAGAATTTCTATTATTTTTAATCCTACTTTAACACCAAAAGGATTAAGGAAAACATTTCTAACCATGCCACAGGCCCACTTAGCTTAACTCAAGTGGCTTTAAGCCAAACCCCACACCTATTTAAACTGACAGAAAAGCTACCATTGCTTTCAGTAGCACAAGATCACACTCCTCAGTTTTACAGAGCACCTCTCAGGAGCAACAATGGTTCACAACTCATTTAATGGTAATTTAATTTGCCACCAGTTCCCAACTGATTTGTCTTAAGTAGCTGTTTTTTTCAGAAAACTACATTCATAAGTTATGAGAAATCCAAAGTCAGCTATTATTGTGCAATATAAACCAAACTTGCATAATTCTTGCTGTGCTACTCGAGTTGTGGTACAAAATCTGCACATACTGGGGTTTAGCTACATTCCAACAGGCATGGTACAGGGTGAGGATGAAATGATACCCACAGAGCACCAGGAACGTATTTTTCCTTTCATACACATTGCTGGGCAGCCTTATCATACCCTCCTTGTTTGTGTCTTTATTTTTAGCACCATGTTTTCTTAATTAAAAGTTTATAAACTTTATATTTTTACAGCTAATGGTTAAAACAACAAACACCTTTTTAGTATTATGTTAGAACCCATGTTCAAATTCTTAAGTGAAAGCACTGTGTAACACAGCTGGCAGGAGCACGGGCTATATACCAAAACTTTGAGACAAAAAGACATCACATTTTGTATTTTAATTTTCCATGACAAACATCCATTTATTTCTACGAACAGTGAAATTAAAGTAGCTTTCCCAAGTGAGAAACTCAGTATTAAAGGCTGCATTCAACAACCAACACCTCAGTATGAGAATGAAGTCATTGTTGGATGGTGAATATTTTATAACTTTTCGGAGGCATTAAGGAAACAAGTCACTATGAGACTTCACACAGTTTGCAAATACAGCATAAACATGATCATAAAATGTATATTCTGCTGTCCAATGTCACCTGTGCATTGCACTGAAACCCCAGCCCCTGCAATCCTCCACAGCACAAGAGCCTTGAACACACACACCAAGTTTTCCCTCCTCCCAAAAATCACTTACAGACCCATGGTAACTTATCAAGTGAACAAACAGATGCAATTAAAAAAAAATACATAGGACACAGAGGTACAAAATTACATAGTACCTCATTTATTTGAGAACTAGGTAATTTCAGAAGGAAATGCAATACTTCTTTGTAAACACAAACTTAGGAAGGAGCTGTATGAGAAAATAATACTTCTGTGATAAATGCTAGTTGTATGAATTACTTCAAATCTCTGATGGAGAAATAACTTCAGTATCAAAGCAATCAATATGAAATTCAATTTTACACTGAAATAAGATATTTCAAGTAAGTAATTTATGTACCTTTTATGATCAAAAATTGTGGTTTTTACCAAACTGTAACAGGTTTATGCAGAATAAAATTAAATCAAGTCCTTCTCCGAAGCTGGATGGCTGGAAATACACACTTTACACATCTACAGCCTATTTCAATTCTGTCAGGAGCATTTTTTTCTACACATAGGAAAATGCAATAGCACTTATGACAGAAAGTATCATTCTGCTTAAGAACTGACGCATAAGACATTGCCTGATAATTAATTGTCTTGTAACAAGACTTAGTTGCTCAATTCTTGCAGAAAATAAATTATTAGCAGAAACCTGTAATCACTAATTCAATTCAGAAACTACAACTGAAGCCTCGATTAGTTTCCATATATTTAACTTTCTTGCCTGGTATTCCCTAGGTAGATACTATTTCTTCTTAGTATATGACAAACGTTTTGTTAAATCTCTGAAAGCTTTCCCAGATGTACATTGGTCATCTATTGTGTCACCAGTGAAATACAATCACCTCTGGAAAGGAACATGCCAACTGTTTTTACAGCGCAATGCCATTCTGCTGAACAGATTGATAACGACACATTATTTAAGATAAATAAATAAGAAATCCTTTCCGTCTTGTAACACGGAGTACAAAGGCTGCCAAGCAATGACAGCAGCAGGTTAACAATGCTCCTATCCTACCTCACCTGGCTGGCACGGAGTGCCTGGCACATTCCCTGAGACGTGCCCCGACAGAGGATTAACCCAGCACTGTAACCCAACACTCAATTCAGCTTTTTTTTTGCCTGCAGCTATACAGAAGCCAAAAGCTTCCAGGACTGCTGGCAACTCCTTTATTTCTTTCACTTCAGTCTGATGCAGCTACTGATACTTTTCTCTAAGCAATCTTTCACTCAAATGACTCGTTACTATACACTCATCAGAAATCTAACTGACAGATATGCCCAGGTTTCATGCAGAGTCTATCACAGTGTGTGTAAGGGATCCTGTGCCAAGCAGTTTAATATTCCTCATAGTTATCAATCTATTGCAAGAAGCAAGAGGCCCGACTACTGGATGTTTACTGGGGCTCCAGCACATACTGGTGACACCCCTGAAGGAGATGTGCCTCACCCTACCCAGTTATCAAATAGTTCTCTCATTCACATTCCCAACCTGTCCCAAAAGGAACTTACCAACTTTAAAATCTTTGCTGGATTAAACATCCAGCTCAGAAAGGCAGACCAGAAAAGCCTCTTACTCAGACAGGCTCTCTCACTCTGTATATGCTAAGATTGTTTTGAAAATTGTCCTTACACTGCTCGGGCACAGTGTTCTGTCCAAAGTGGAAAAAGGC
Organism: Corvus hawaiiensis; assembly: GCF_020740725.1. Classification (NCBI taxonomy): domain Eukaryota; kingdom Metazoa; phylum Chordata; class Aves; order Passeriformes; family Corvidae; genus Corvus; species Corvus hawaiiensis. Next base: position 1,320,664 of record NC_063233.1, on the reverse strand, counting down.
AGTTTATTAAGTGCTGCTCAAGGCAACGTTGCTTAATCACTCAGCAGACAAAATGCTTTCTCAAAAAGTCCAAGAATGAAAAGCAATGTTTACCTGGGTTTATTACCTCTGTTATTCTGGTGATTGGGAAAGACATGGGTTTTACCCACAGTCTTGAAAGACAAGTTCACACTGAAAGACTTTGCACAGAATAAGCCCTAAACTCTGCTGGCTGCACTAAATATTCTAACGGCTACATCTCCCTGACACCAGTTTCTAGTTGGAGCATCTCACCTGCCTGATGACATTCTCATTTAGCAAAGTCTACTCAAAGCCACTGAAGCCCAATCAGCAATCACAAACCCAAAGATGGCAAACACAGCTTGTGGGTTCAGTGGGCACACAAAAGAAACTGCATTTAAAGTAAGCATCAACCTCTTAATAGATTTAAGATAAGATCATCATAAGAAGTCATTTTGGATCATAATCTTAAAGCGATCCAAGCAAGGGTGATTGCTGCAGGGTCTGAAGGTGCAAGTTAGAGATACAGCCTGATCTGCTGCCAAAAGACCTACAGTTTTCAATTCTACCTGTATTCGACTGTAAGAGTTTAACCAGTTTCCCAGGCTTTCATTTCTCTGCAGCAACAGTTGATAACACATACACCAAAAATGTGCAAAACTCATGCCCACAGTATGCTTAAGGAAGGAAGGAAGGTTCATTCCTGAACCAACCAATTGCCACAGTGCTATCATTACAAACACTCATTATCTGTTTACATTTTCCTAAAACACGTGGCTGAAAAGACATGGTTTCATCTATCCAGCCTATGGACTTGGGAACATGAAGATGTGTCATCACACAAACTATGTCCCCTCCAGTCTTGTATTCAAGTTAAACAAAAGGAGTGAAAAGTTAAAGCCCAACGTAATCCTGAATATCACTGTGTTCAAGAACGAAAAATAACTGCTCAACAGCACCTGCTGAAACTGCTGAATAAAACAGCATCGACCTGGGTCTCTCCACTCTATAACCCTTCCATACACAGAGATGTCAGCATTCCCTGCTTGGCAATAGCTTTATTACACCTCTACCTGTGTCCAAGGAACTGAATTCTCCTGGAATAGCATATGAACGAACTGAGATTTTTAATATGACTATACCAAACATACCAACAGGGCTTACCAATAAATCGACCACCAGTTTTATGAAAACTAAAAAAAAACACTGAGGGCATGGACCTGCAGGCCCAGCACATCAATCACTTGCATCACTCTTCTCCTACTCCCAAACCCCTTTGCTAATGCACTTGGGATATCTCCCAGCCAGACTGTAGTCCTTCCGTCAGCACACTCTAACCTGGGCAAATAAATGTGCACTCCCTCGATCCCTCCACACCCCCGAACAGGCGTCGCCTGTGCTGGCAATGAAGATGTTCCCAACGCAGCACCCCCGCCTTCCCTCAGGCCTGCACCGATAACATTGCACTGCCCTCCCCGCCTGGCCCTGAGAGCGGGAGGGGCAGGGGGGTTGGGTGTGGAGCAGGGTCGGCTCTCGTCCCTCTCCTGCGGCAGGGCCGGAGGGTCTCGCCGGGGTCCCGCCCGGAGTTGGGGTCGGACGGCCCGTCCTGCCCGTCCCTCCGGCCCGCGGGGCAGGGAGCGCTCTCTCCCCTTCCTTCTCCCTCTCCTTCTCGCCCAACCCGAGGCCCGCGGGCTCGGCCGGGGTCCCGCCCGCGCGGCCTCACACGGAGCGGAGGGAGGGCGGGGAAGTCAGTCCCCTTCTCGCTCTCCCGAGGGCCTGAAGCGGGGCTGAGAGCTGCGGAGGGCACTCACTTGATCCTGGATCCCATGGTCTCCGGGAGGCCGCATAGACCCGGGGCGGAGCGAGACACGGGCGGGGGCCGCAGGGCCGCGCTCTGTCCGCCGCTCGCCCCTCACTCCATCCCGGCCCGCGCCGCGGCGCCCCGGCCGAGTCACGGCGCGGGGGCTGCCGGGAGCTGTAGTGCGGCGGGGCCCGGGGCGGGCGGTGCGTCCTTGTCCGGGAGAGCCGTCAGGGAAAGGAGCGGGCTCTGCTCGTGGTGCCGAGCCACAGGAAAACAGGGAACGGGCAGAAACTGATGCACAGCAAGTTCCACCCGAACACAAGGGAGAACTTCTTCACTGTGCGACTGACTGAGCACTGGAACAGAGAGGGTGTGCAGTCTCCCTCACGGGGAATATTCCAGAACCGTCAGGACACAATTCTGTACCGTGTGCTCTCGTGACTGTCTGGACAGGGAGGTTGGACCAGATGCCCCGCTAAGGTCCCTTCCTACCCGACCTATCCCTTGTCTCTGTGACCGCGGCAGGGAGCGCCGGGGATCGGCAATGGCAACGCTGACGGGCCCCGCTCCCCTCAGGGAGATTCAGGCGGGACAGGCCCCGCTCCCCTCAGGCCCCCTCAGGCACCCGCCGCGCTCAGCGGCTGAAGAGCGTCCCGGAGCGACCCCGAGCAGCAGGGCCGGGCCGGACTGACGGGACTCACCCCGGTGGCGGCAGGAGCCGCCTCCCTGCCCGTCAGCGGGACGGAATTGTCAGGCAGCCCCGGACGGGGCCAAACCGCCTCACCAGCTTGATCCCGAGCCCTGGATATCCACTGGTACCCAGGCCAGATGAGGAGCACGACTGTCCATCTTGGAAAGCCCCGTGCAGAGGGGAGCGGGTCCCATGGGCACAGGCCGGAGTCTCGGGCAGGAACAGGTATTCGATGTCCAGGGACTGCAGAAGTCAAAGGAAAGAGGCAGAGAGAGGGGCTGGGAGGGGTGCCCTGGCAGAGCTGTGACAGAACATTGTGCACTGTGGGGCAGAGAGACCAAAGCGGCTGAAAAGACAATAAAACATGACTAGAGAATATCTCAAAGCCAAGCAAGGTCATAAAGGGGACTGGAGATTTCTCAGAAATGGAATGCGGTCTGCTGAAAACATGTGTTACGTTGACTCAAAAATTGCAGATAGACAGCTTTTGAAGCATGTCGTGTTGGAGTTGGGAAGCAGGAACAAACAGGTACCCAACTATTTCATTAAACATGATTTACGGGAAGTTTTCAGGAAGGTTTGGAGCATTTCTAGTGTACTTTAGCAATTTTTAACTTTTTAGAGTTGGGGATGATCTACAGTGAGGAATGAAAGAATTGAAAATTTGTCTTAAAAAGGCCTCCAAAGTGCAAATCATTGTGGACACCAAGTGCTTGGCTGAAGAACCTAGGCAGCTAGAAGGATGCGAGAGAGTATAACCTGTCTGAGATCCTTTAATGTCCCGTTTGCTCCCCAGAGACTGGGTAGGAAAAATCATACCACCCTCATTCAAGTAATAAATTTAAAACATGTTAAGTACTATGCAAGAAGTCCTGGAAGATTTATTCACAGTTACAGTAAGTCAAAGGCGTGTTTGGGGAGATGAGGAGGAGTGTTTCTAGTACTAATTTGAGTACTTGAGATGAGGTGCTTCCACCGCAGGCTTCCACCCCCAGCCTCTGCCACAGGAGCCATGTGAAAGCTCAGACTTCAGTGCCCTGGCTTGTTCTGTGGTGTGATGCACCTGTCCCCAGCCCCGAATCACTGTTTGATCTGTAGTGCTGTTCCCTGTCCCAGGCAGACATTCCTGTATGCATGTGAAGTAGCTTTGTCACCAAAATTACTGTGTTCAGACAGGGATATTCTAACCCTTTAAACATATCGGTGCACTAAGGGTTACACATATAACAATGAAATAGAGGTAAGTTCATAGAAATATTGTTAAAATTGGTTGCAAAAGCAAAAAAAATCCCTATGGTCAGTAATGAGTTAAAAAATAAGGAAGCTGGTAAATACAATGCTGATGCAGTGTAAAATAACAATGTGGTAAAACCCCAACATCTTAGGAGTGTCTAAGAGAATTTCTTACGTTTCATCGCTGTTACATTTCATCACATGTTCCTTTTTTTGGAACATGGATTGACATTCAATTTAAGAGACAGATTCACAATTTTAGTTTAGCTCTGTTTTGTGTAGTGAGCTTTTTAAAGATTTGGTAAACTTATTAATATGAACAGATGTAGTAAATATTTAATGGGGACATGTATGCAAGAGTAGTAGACTGGTTTATATTTCATTGTTTTTAGACAGGACATGCTAAAGAATAAAAGGCTGGGTGATTCAAATGAGCAATTTAAGCCCTCTCACACAGAAAATGAGTGGTTGGGAAGTATGCATTCACCCCAGTTTGGGGGCAACAAGATATAAAAGGTGGATTTCGAGAACTGGACTGGATAGCTGAGGTGTTGGATGAACTGATAGTGGCTGATAACTATCACATGTTGGGAAAAATAGTGTTTGGCAACTTCCTTTAAATATATCTCCGTGAACATCTATTTCGTAGTTGACTGATTTGTAGTGAGCGTATTTTCTTACCCCGGGGAAGAATTATAATGGCAATCTCATGCTGGTATCTGCTCATCAACAGTTTCTCAACCGGGATCTTGTGCAGGTGTATCCCTGAACTTTTGAGCAGGAGATATTATAGTCACATGGGTCATGTGATAAACATGAGACAATACATTTGAAAAACAATATTATAGTGTATTTCAAGAAGAGGATTACCTACCTCAAGTTCACAGTTAATAAAGACAAGTTTGATTAATAAAAATAAGTGGGCATGTGTATGGAAAATTGTAAGGTTCCTTCCTTGCAAAAGAAGATATACTTAATAGGACTGGCAACATGCAAATTCAGTCTATGGAAACTCGGGTTTAAAAGACTGCCTAATAAAACAGCTGTGCGCTTGTAAATCTGGTAATGCTCAGTCAGAGGAAACCAGAAAGGTGAGGACAGGATGAGTGTCCGGAATTTCTCCTACTTAAACAATAGAATAGACACTAATATGGAATTTGTACTGTGCTTTCTAACTGTATTTTGTATGTATGAAGCAAGCAAAGTAAGATATATTCCAGAATCCAGGATACAGAACATGCTTGTACTCCCCAAATGCTGATAATACAATAGGAGAATTCATTCAAAATTTCAACTGAACAGACACTGAATATTTAAATATTTGTTCGAATTGTGAAAACTATATTTTCTGTGAAAAAGAAAATGGGGAAATAGTGTTAAACGTAGATGTTTCTGTTCAAGTGCAGGAAATTTTTCTCTCTATCTGCCTAATAGTAATATCTGTTCCAAGCTGTAGAACTTTTTTCCTCTGCTTTACCTGGTGTATTTATGTAAATAAGCTGCTCATTAGGTACCCCGAATCCCATTTTCTGCAATTGTGTCAATGGCCCCCATGTCTGCAGCTGGCCCAATGGTTGATGTAATTGTGTCCCAGTGACAGGGCAGCAGAGACAGCGAAGCCCCCGAGGAGAGAGAAGGGTTCCAGCAATGCCTGCTGGCCTGGCCACGGAGGCCTGGGTGTGAGTGGCTCAGAATAGATGAGCTGATTAACTGTGAATCACCCTCCCAGAAGAGATGAAGCATTAATAGCAAACAAAAGGGAAGCAGAAGGGAAACTTCAGGCAGAAGAAAATAATCCAGGAATTAAAAGCTTGGTGAAAGCCCTAGGATGCTTCCAGATTGACCTGAAAGTCTAAGTTCAATAACATAGAAATAGAGGTCTGATACTCCAGGATGGATTTTGGTGAATGTAACTGAACCTGTATTTTAATATGTAACACACCCACAGCAACAAATGTACATGAGAACACGTTACTGTTTCTTCTCTGCCGGTGACAACCCTTCTGAAGCACAATGTAACCTGAATTTACTGGGGAGATTCTCCCTGCTACATTTCAGCCAATGAGAATGGCAAGGGAAAAAATGCTGACTTTAGAGATCAATAGTAAAGCTTCATCTAAAAGGTTATGCCTTGGAAGAGAATATCCTGCTATCTGACTAATATTGATTATAATGTTCATGTACATTTTTCCTAATTTCTTAGTGGATAAATATTAGGAAAATCTCTCCCCATGTTTATAAACTGATAGAAAGCTTATTAAAGATATTTTTTCGATGTGAAATGGAAGTTATTTCATCAACATAATTCTGTAATTCTTGTTGTTATCAAACAATGAGCCTCATGAGTTATGGATCAGGTCATTACAAACAGCTTCCAGAAGTGTTCACATATGTTGCTTGAGAAAAAAAGCCTGTTCTTAATGCTCCCAGACTGGAATTCATTGGGCATTGTTAGGATAGCTGGTTACCCTCAGAGACATTCACTTATGCCCTGAAACAAGAGAGATGTTTAAATCAGCCTATGTGCCTATTTGTATGGATGGAAATGGGTTACATTGACTAGTTTTCCATTACAAGTTAAGAAACAGTAATTTGTAATTGCACAGAGTGAAACAGATATTTAGAAAATCAGAAGAAAACATAAGAAGAAAAACAAACAAACAAACAAAAAAACCACCAAAATTCACTTATAAGAACATAATCAAAGAGTTAAATCAAAAGCATTCTGTCTCCAAAACTGGACACTAGCAGATGTTTAAGGAAAAGTGTAAGAATGTGGAAATATGTAGAATTCTCTTGCAGCCTCCAATAAATTAGTGTGTTTTCTCAGCCACAGATGCTGCTTCAAAATAATAACTTTTGCAGGGCCTGGCAGTGGGCTCCACGTGGATATCGAGCCGAGCCATTGACCACAAGTCCATGTTGACTGTCACCAATCACCGCCTCATTTTCCACATGCCTCAGCACGGTTTCCGAGAGGTCTGCTCCATGATTTTGCCCAGCACAGCGGTGAGACCGATCATCCTGTCTTCCCGTCAGTGGGAACGTCACTGGATTGCCCTAACTTCTGAAATACAATGGACAATGGCTCAGCAACATCATCCACCAGTTCTCTCAGGACCTGTGGATGCATCTCAGTTCCCATGAGCTTGTGCACCTTCAGGTTCTTTAGATGGTCTCAAACCTCATCTACTCTCACAGCAGGTGGTTCTTCGTTCTGCCAGTCCCTGCCTTTACCTCTGCAGTGTGGGCAGTGTGGCTGGAACATGTGCCAGTGAAGATCAAGGCAAAAACATCACTGAGTACCCCAGTCTTCTCCATGTCCTGGGTAGCCAGGTCCGCCATCTCCTTCCTGAAAGGACCCACTTTTTGCCTGTTCTTCCTATTATCAATGTACCTTTTCTTGTTGCCCCTGACATCCCAGGCCAGAACTAATTCTATCAGGGCTTTAGCTTTCCTAACCTGATACCTGGCTGTTAAGACAATTTCTCTGTATTCCTCTCAGTCTACCTGTCCTTGCTTCTACCCTCTGTAGAGGCTTCCTCTTAAAAGCTAAACAAGCAGTAAAATACCTTCCCTTTCAAGTGTTTGAAGTACCATACACTGAATGACCTTTTCATTTTCCATTTACAAAGAAATAAGAAATAACTATTCTTATTTCTGATACCTGTGATTATACCAATAGCTATAACTCAGGCCCATGAAATCCTTTAATGTAATGAGCCATGCTGGAGAGTCATTCCCCTAAAGAAAAGAGCTCAAGATGATTGACCTGAAATGGCCTCTTCATTTTTTAGTGAAAGGAGATCTAAATATGGCAAACATATTTAGATATGTGCTACTGTCTCTCAACAGACATCTTCCTCATCAGAATCTCTTATGATTAACAAGAATTGGTTATTTAATTTTAGGGGTAAACTAGCAAAATGTCTGTAACAACTATCTGGGTTTTGTCTTTAACTGTGCAGTGATTTTTCTGTCAGAAAAACCTTTTTTTTCCCTTTACTTATTTCCATTGTTTGCACAAGAGAGAAGTAGCCAATTCGGCATCAAGAAGTCAGTGCTTAGAAAAGTGTTATGGTGGAAGAGTGGGCACCCTTTGTTGGTTGTTTCATGTTTGGTGTGTGCAGAGACCATTTTTGTACTGTTTCCTGCCAGCATCTTCCCCATAATCACTTTCATTCTCACCTGCTGGATCTGTTTGCCTGTATCATCTAACACAGCTCTTCTCTAATTTCAGAAATTCTTCCTGTTATAAATGTCTTAGGCTTTTACCTTTACCTTCACCTCAGAGCCCTCTCCAGCCAAGAACGGCAGTTTTACACCCAAAATATATCCATCTCACCATGAACATACCTGTGTGTGTTACCAAAGACACCAGGAGGTGGACTAAAGAAAAAACATTGGAAAGGTAAAGAAAGCTATAGTGAAACACCCCAATTTTTTGAAAAGCAGGAAACACCCACCTTTCCAAGGGACAGACGAAGTTCTGCAGCATTGGTCCCAAATTTTCTTTTAATACAGTTCTAACTAGATAGAATAGGCTTTGCAGTGTTTATCCTCCTTCCTGCAGTCTACCAGAGTTAACAGTACTTCTGTATTTTTGCTACCTGATACTGTCTCACACACATTTCATTCTCCAAATTTTCACCCAAGCAGCTTTAAATTAACACTAGGTAGGTAATAACAGTAGGTTGCTTACTCAGTGGTTTGCTTTTCTCTGGGGCTTACAGACCCCTCCTTGCATGTCGCAAAAATCGTCTGGCTCTGGCTTCTCGGAATGGCTCTGCCTTCCCAGCACAAACACTGCCTGCCTGGTTCTTGCTCTGAAGCTGTTGAAGACACTATTTCATCTGCCAATAATAAAGAAGCAACTGACCTAAGTTACTCTTCTCTGTTCACCTTGCTGTGATGGCAGAGTGCTGACTGTACCATTATTGCTCTATAAAGTGAAGTCAGATTTATGAGGCAAAATCTATGATGGTGTGATTCCAGCTAGACGAAAAAAAGCCCAGTATGAAAATAGTTATTCATATCTGTGATAGCCTTTGTCACAGAAAAGATAACCCTCCTGAGCTGAAAGGAATAAGATCACTGATGTAAATCAGACTGCTGCATTCAAGTCCCTCTAAGTTACTAATGAGCCTGGAAGAACAAGGATACTTAGGAGAAATCCAGAACAGCAAGACGTAAGTTGTTGGAGCAGAGGGAAGTACTTACTTCAGATGATACTAAACTCTTGTACAGTAGTGCCCAGCTTAAGCTTGTATAAGAGCATGAAAGAGAGGGAAGGAAAAAGAAAGAGATAAAAAAAGAAGTAAGAAAGAGATTAAAAAAAGAAGTAAGAAAGGAAGGTGTGAACAAATGAATGAATGAACAAAAAACCAAGGAATTTATAAAATGCAGTGTTTCTAACTTGGTAATGTTTATTATTTGAAACATGATGTTATATTTTGTTGCACTCATTCTAGAAATAAGAATAATAAAATCTTGCTATGAAGCACTGGTGTAGGCGGTGTTATTTTCTTTGGGTTTTCCCTGTCTCACAGAGTTGATGGGATCCTAATTTCAGAGTTTCAGAGTAGAAATTAAAAGAACTTTTTTATATGAAATTAAAGCATATTGTGAGCCAGGCTTCAAATGCAATCACTACAATCTCCATAAATCAAAAGACCACTAGCAGTGTCAGCTTCACTGCCCTTCTAAGGAGGAATTGCTTATCCTTTCTGCCATAGGACAGGGGCAACATGATAACTATTGATGGCTCACTACTTATTAAGTTGTCATCAGACAACATGTTGTCATAAGCTATTATTTTTAAATTGTTATTAAGAAAACATCAAATGGCACTTCTGTAATGTAAGCTGGTTGTTTTAACAATGAGAAGGTATGTGTTGATATCAGAGTTGAACTACATAATGTTAAAATCAAGATTTAGTTCGTATTGCTATGTAGAAAACTGATCAAATATTTGAATTACTACAATCTTCAACAGCGCAACAGTGATTGAATAGTAGGGGTCTGAGTCTTATGTAATTTATAGTCATTTTATGTGAGTGTAATTCCTTATGATTGCTGAACCATGATATTCCAACTTACCTTTCTGGCAACAGCCAGTGCTCGGCAGGCAGTAGCTGTTTTGAACTTAAATATATAAAATGGAGTTGATGGCCTACAAATTTATTTTACTGATTTTCCTGCTTTAATGTTCAGAAGACATCAGTAATGTTACCCCTGATTGATATTAGGGTAAGTAAGTTCCAGATCTGCCCATTCTTGTTTGTACTCCCCCTTTGTCCAAGAAGTTCAAGTAAGATGTGTCTGATGTCCTGTACATAGTGGGGGAAGAAACCTGGTCATATCAAGAATTCAGCGATTCTTGACTAGCTTGGGGATTGTCTTTATACTGTCATTGATTAGTGTCTGTCGTTAACTTAATTTTTTAAAACATGTAGCATTATTCTTCAGAGACTGCAGGGTCGCAGTACAGGAGAGATTTCTTCCAAAACTGTAGGCATTGTTTGAGAAAAAAAAGAGTGGTGCTTTATTTCTAGATGTTATTTTAATTAGTTCTTTGATGCTAATGATCCCATTCCATTTTGGGGGGTAAAAACTAAACACAAACCAAAGTGCACTTATCTAAACATTGCCACTTACTTTATACTTCACAAAAAGTCAATTTTATTTGTGTAATTGCTGCAACTATACATGATCAAGATGTAACGAGGTGATACCATGAGCTAGCAAATACCTCTTCTGAATTCAATAGAGAAACTTTAAATAGGCAGTACTGCAAGCCAGCAAATATGCTCCCTTTCTCTAAAATGGGGGTAACATCCTGCTGGAAATGCTCTTTTGAGTCTAGTTCTGACACTTTTGTGGTATAATATAAAATTATAAGGTGGGGATACCAGTATGCTCCTGTCCTGCTGCCTCTAAATGGAGCCATCGTTAAACGTGGTTTGATTTGTCCTGGTCTTACAGTTAATGAAGACTGGGTGGTATTTCATCAGGGTTAATGCTCTTGGTCCTTGTTATTAATTCCCCTGTAAGTACTCGCCTTTTTCTAGACTTTCCAGTTAGTCCTGTAGGATGTTAAAAAATGTTTTGATACATATGTTAGTTGTTTTAATCGTAGAGCTATAAAGAACTAAGTCAAGAAAAGCCTCTCAAGTAATACACAGGAGTTAGTTTATAAAGTAAGTAAAGCTGAACCACTAAGTAATAGTGACCACAATATAATTAACTTCAACATCCTCAGGGGAGAGATTGTACAAAAAATGAGGAAGCTAGTTAAAAAGACCCTAAAGTCAGAAGTGAGGAAATTAAAATCCTTCGACTCAGCATGGAGGCTACTTGAGCAACCATAACAGGGTAGCAGAAGGTACGCATAATCCCAAACAAACACGGACGCTGACAAGCAAAAACAATCCATAGGGCTGCAGGAAGGTTCACAAAGATTGTATAGTCAAACATGTATTTTTCTGAAGGTAGAATTATAACTTGTGAAGTCAATATGGATAAAACACAGTGGCTAAGATACCCAGTGGAGATTAGAAGGATGACAGAGGATTTGAGGAGCAGATAGCTCCTCAAACATGAAAATAAGATTTTTTCAAGTATTAAGAAGCAGCAAGCCTGCAAGACATTTTATAAGTCCAGTGGGCTATTTGGTAGAAAAGTAAGAAAACTAATGAGAATACCGTGACACTGAAATGAAAGTAAATGACTTGTTTGCATTAGCATTTTCACACAGAATTTAGGGTAAAATAGATATACCAAATTTTCTCCTGTTATGTACTATAGAAGAGGTTTTGTCAAACACAGGAATTAAAAGATGTGCTGGAACAAATTCATAAATTAAATAAAAACAGGCTCCTAAGACTGGAAAGTAAATAAATAAATTCTAAGGGGATTTCAAACAGAAATTTCTGAACTACCAACAAGAATAGTCAATCTGATTAAAGTCAGTACACATCTAAAGTAAAGCATTTTTCCCCTAAGAGGTATAAGGGTAGTTCTGGAAATGTCAACACAGAGATCCATATACATAAGAAATAAAACCAAGTTAAAATAAAATTGCCCATCCCTTAAGTTAGAATGATGTGATCAGAATTCAGGGACCTGTCCTGAAAGTACGTACTTCTCCAGCTCTTCAGGATAGTGACCTCCAACATGTCTACAAAGCTATTTGAGTGTTTTAAAATGTATTCATTTCCAACTAAAAATGATCTCACAGGAAACAAGTAGTAGAATAAAAAGTAAATGTAAGGCATGTGTGTGCTAGAGGTGTAGGGGTGGTCTGGCCTGACCTGGGGTGTGCAGTAATAAAGAGCCAGGGCAGTCTGGGCTCGCTGGCTGGCCTGCGTTAGGAGAAACAGACAGCCCTCATGGCCTGGGACCTTACCGCAAATGGGGGGGATTAATCCCTTCTGCAAGTGCTTTTTTCTCTCTATAGGATTGGGAACTTGGTGTAGTTGTAGGATATTAACTACTACTAACTCCTACACATGGGAGGAGAAATGAGCCATGTCCCAACTACCTGGAGATAAGGAGGGTTTTCCCTGGGGAACATTCTGAGGATTCTGATAGGACTCACCATTTCTGGGAACAGGCCACTGGGTTAGATAGGCTACTGACAGAGTGGGGCATTTTGTATTCTCCTGGGTTGCTGTAGAAGACAGTGTTTTTCACAATTAAGTAGATTGCAGTTTGGACATTATCTAATGTTATCCTTCTAGAGTAAAACATTGACGGAATCAGCAAAGTAACTGGCAAAATTCTGTGGTTTGTAAAGTGAGCCTTTAGGAGATTGATGTTTTTCCATGAACTTGGCTATCTATAAAGTAACCAAAAACTGTTGGAAAGAAACCTAAGGATGTTATAAAAGGACTGGCAGAAAGACACGGAAAATGGAAAAAGCAATAGCAAATCCGATAGTTTATTGAAGTAAAGCATACCAAATTCTGGAAAACATTTGGGGAAAGGTAACCTGCAGTGTTTTTTGGGAGAGTACATGTTGCTCAGGTTTGCATAATTGATTTTCCATAACTGAGAGGTCCCAGCATTCAAATTAATTGTATTCCTTTGTCAAGATTATAATTTTACATTGTTATGCTCAAAATTCCATTCTGATACAGTTGAATATGCTTCTATTTCTAGAGAGTTTCTTCTATTTCCCATCCTTTGCTACCTTGTCAGTGTTGATGTAGCAATTGTGCTTCTCTCTGAAGTCACTGGCTAGACATCAAACTGGGGTGCTGCACACAGGCATAAACACAAGGCAGTGTGTCCAGCTGTGGGAGGGGGGTTAGAGATCTAGAGTGAGAATTGTTTTACGTACTCACACACAAACCTTCATTCTGGAAGGTGAATACCTAAGTTAGGCTGATCTGTGTACAGCACAGACTTCTCTGTTAAAGCTGAGAAATACTATTCCAATTTTGCCTGCCTTTACATTTCATCATTCAGAATTTTTGACTGAATTGTAGATTTTGACATCTTGTCTTTCTTGATTTCCCAACCTTGTCTTTTCATGGTTCTTCAGTTGCCTCTCTAATAATTTCTTCACTTATCCTTCATCCTGACATCACATCTCCAACTCTCTGAAGATATTTAGCAGAATTATATTTTTTGCTGCCTACTCCCCCTTCCAATCCAATCTTATTTTGGTGTAATCTCACAGTCAAACAGATTCAGCTATCATCCCTATGTTCCCAATTGTCAGATCCACTTATTTATTCTAAACCTGTCTTCTCCTGTTTGAAGTGAAATCTCACTTTGTCTTCTTGAAATGTCTTTGTAGATACCTCACCATCATCTGCTGTTCAGAATGGGACTAAACAGAATTCCTTCCCTCTTTCCTGCTCTGCAGTCTTCCCCCACTCATTCCTTAATCACTATGTACATACTGCATGTCATTCAGCTTCTCGCCATGTATGGTCAATGCTTCTGGTTTGAAAATGTATTTAACTTGAAGAATGTCCAAAACTCTTTACAGTAACAACAACAACAACAACAACAACAACAACAACAACAAAAAAAAAAAAAAAAAAAGCAGCCCACAAAGGGTAGTTGAAATATTGAGCAAGCAGAAAGTGATACGTTGAGAAGCCAGAATATGGCAGTGTTCTCAGTACAGCAAAGGCAGAGCACCAGTAAAGGCAAAGCGACCTTGTGCATTGCCCCCCGGGGTGCTGTGACTGTGACCTCGGGGAGCCGCATCCAGGCGGGAGAGGGAGTTCACTTGCCAGGGCCCATTCAGTCGTGAGCTCCTCTGCAAAGCCGCCCAACATGGGGTCCAATTAGTGCCACTTGTATTGGGGAATATTTTTTAGAGACCTGCTGAAAGCAACTGCAATAAGATTCTCAGATTAACTTTACACAAGCCACAGCTCCAGGGCCCTCAATCATTTTCATTCAAGGCAGATTTTGACTGCAGTCTGTAGGAGTTTTTGGCTAATGAAGGATCAGGTCCATCCTTTTGGTAATTTTTTATCATTACCTGGTTCCTATTCTGCTAGCCACTTTTCAGTCTGTATTTTTATTACCTTTCCCAGAAATTAGGAATAGTAATGTTTACTACTTCTGTTAAGTGCCTATAGTTATATCAATAAAAAGCAGGTAATATTTAATTTCTAGAATTACCCACCTGCCACTGAACTAACAAAGCCCATATAAATCATTCCAAATGAGCACCTTGAGACATGTCGAGTCCCAAGTTAAGCATTATAAATGCTGGAAAGATGCAGAACAGAAAGTAAAAGGTCCATCAACTAGACTTTTTATTAAAAAAAGAAAGGGTAATTATTCACAGATATCAAATCACACAAGTATGAGAAAAAAACAGAGGGGAAAAACTTGCTTAGTAGTCATCCAACCCTGAATTTGAGCTGTTGTTCTTCTATGATTATTGTCTTTTGGTATGACTCAAATGTGAACTACACACAGAGAAAGAGAAAGAAAGAAGAAAATTGAGCTGAAATTAGCCTCCTGCTCAGAGGGCACTGGGTTATCTTGTCCATTTCTTATCCAAAGATAGTAAAAAATAAGCTTAAAAATGTGTGTAATTCTCAAATATACTTGAGCTAGAGCATATTAACTGTTAAACTATCGCTTATTTGTACTGACCACTGTTTTAAATACAGGAGAAAGCACTAGCATTGTAAAATGTCAATTGGTTATGTTGATTCCAGGAGCCAGGCAGACGTCCTTTGTGCTGTTCACACTTAAACCTGAATTATATTGCTTAAGTAAATAATTAAGACAAAGCACAGTAACATTTGTAAATAAGTTAAATAATTGATAAAATACAGGGAGGGGAAACATATAAATACGCAACAGTATCTTCTGTTTAGGAACTGATAAAATGATGACTTTGTTTAGTGTGACTAAATGCAAGGACCACTGCCTGTATTTTATGTCTGCACTTAGTTGCTGGCTCAGACCAGACAAAAGCATATCGCGCAAAACTATTTTAAGAGAAATTGCTCCTTGCCATGTAAATTCCTGCTAACCAGTGATTGCTCACAAATACTCCATTGGGAAAACTGAAATCATTAAGTAAACAATTTAAAAGCTGAAGTAGAAAGTGCCGATTGCTCTAGCTCAGCTCACCAGGCTGCTCAGATACAGGACTCCTTGCCAGTGTAACAGCATATTTGGAAATATCTGGAGTGCCCATTTTGTCCCTCGTAATGAGGAAGTGAGGCCAGAAGTGGTAACTGGTGGAAAGACAATGAGGACATGAACAGCTTCTGTTGCTAATCCAGGCATTGTCCCTACTCCATGGGGATAGCAGAGGAGTGTAATCAGTATCTCGTACTACTGCAAAACATATTATTTAACATATATTATTTAACACAATGCCAACTGCATTGATCTGCTATGAAACTTATACTTTTAATAAGTTTTAAAACGAAGTGCTTCCTACCTCTGAGTTTCTGGGTTTCATTTCCCTTTCCCTCCTTTTTCTAATCTCTGACCTGCTGGTGGCTGAATAAAACAAAGAGTGTTTCCCTGTTCCTGGCGCGGTGCTTACGGGAGTTCCTGCGTACCTGTGGCATTTGCATCCCCGCCTAGTCCCAGGGCTGTCTGTGGGCACCCTGACCCTGCCTGGGGTCCGATGTCCCCGTGCCTGGCGGTCCTCTCGGAGCGGCGCGGAGGCTGCGGGGCCGGGGGTGCCGGCTGCCTGCAGGACCCGGGCGGACCAGGCTGGATTTAATGAGCGCGTCTTCCCTGACAGATTCATTATTTGTGTTCGGTCGCTTCAAGTCAAAACTGATTAGTTACACTTACTGCAGCAAAGATTTAATGATTTTATTGTTTATCTTCAATTTATTTTGATTAACATCTCCGTTCTTTTCATTGCAAGTGCAATTAGGTGTAATATAGCAGCGACTACTTTAATTTTGCTGAAATTAAGATGAATAAGTGACGGATTATGGCACTTTGTTTAACAAATAAATCATAGTTAAGAGGATTGTATTAGTAATAAATGAAAAAAACAGGCAATCTAATTAAAATGCATGGAGCTGATTGTTCAAGTTTCCAGAAATGTAATGAATTTTCATTTTAGAAATCAACTAGATTTTGGTGTAGTACTTAGGTATTGACAGTAAGATGACAGAAAGGCACCTTATTTTGTAAACCATCTTAATTTCTTTTATTATATTGGTAGAAGGAAATACAAGCAATGAAATGAAGATGCACATTTAAATTTCTTTAGGAGCTAGGATGATTTTGTCAGAAAACACTGCAATTAAGGTATGGTAAAAAAAGAGACTATGAGACTGAAATGAGGGGAAAACTAATTAGTTCAATTCTCACATGTTCAGACTTCAGCATTTTCTGCAACAGATGAATATTCTCCAGGTCCCAGCCACAATTTTCTTTTAAGTTCGTAAGACTCAATTCACTGCCGCACAGCAAAAGCCTCAAGACATGTAAGATGGAAGAAAGAACTAACATGAAGAAAACTGAACTCAACAAACAGTGAGCAAATCAAGATTGCTCTATCCAAGCATCCCCAAATCATGGGGCAAGTAGCAGGGCAGCAATCCCAGAGCCAGCTTACTGTGGGGGTCGTATGGGCTTAACTTCTGATTGAGGAAAACCAAGAGGAAAACGAACCCTTCAGAATCAGAAACTTTATCCCTGTGATGTTTAAAAGACCTTGTATTTGACAGGACAGCTTTGAAGATAAAGACCGAAGTACTCTCCAGCTACAGGCTGTTCAGCACCCCACACTGCTGTCTGCAATGCACTTCAGTTTCGCACAGTTCACTCACGGTAGAAAGGAGACATGGGAGATGTTTTTGAGTATATTGTGCTATATTTTTGATGCCACTGTATCTTGCCCAGGCTCTCTTTACAGAGCCTGGAAGAGCTGGCCTCTGTTCTACACATTTCCATCATCCTTCTTTCCCACCCCACCCCACACTGGCCAGTTGCTCTTGGATGGCCAGCATATAAATTTGTTGGTTAAAATGTACACTGCCATCCCTGGCTGCAGGGATGGGGTAGCTCTGAGCCAAGAGATTGGCACTGGAGATGAGCGAGGATGAGAAGGGACTGCACCCTTTTCCTTAATGTGCAATACTCTTTTTTTGGGGAAGGCTGTAGGAGGATTTTGTTCCAGGGATTAAGGTTAAAGAAGACTTAGACAGAGCAAGACATACTCTGTTAAGACCTTGCTTTGATTTTTTTTCCCCTATGTATTAGGAATTGGGGGAGGGGGGGGCGTGGCAAGGAGAGAAGAGAGGAGGAAATAGAGAATGCAATTTCTACGATCACAAAATCTGCAAGAGAGTACTTTGTTCTTCCTAAACTTTTGAGCCCTCTTCTTCTATTACTGTTTCTCTCTGTAACTGCTTTAAAACACTTTTTCAGATATTCAGAAAAAAAGTCAGTATTGAAAGAAGTACTTATTAGGATTTAGTAGTAATTTTTGAGGGTTTTTTCCTGCCTTATTTAGGGCTTTATCACTGTACACTCCTTGAAATACAAGAATTTCAGTGGCAATGCAAATTTGTTCCAGATAAGGATCTTCCTCACAGCTTTAAAAGGGACCTAAAATTGTATTTTAACAAATGTCTGCAAAAAAAGAAAATTGAAAAATAATTCCTGTCCTATGGGTGTAGTAGGAAAAATCCCTGAAGCCAGTTTTTTATTAGTGTAAAATAAATAAAGGGAAGGAGGAGGTGAAGTGAGCGCATTAAAAGGCCTCCTTTCTTTGTCCCTTATTATACTGATCAGATCAACTCGTTACATTAAAACAGGTAGCTCTTCCTAAGCGTACAAAATCAAATAAATATATAAGTCTGGGTTCATTCAACAAGGCAGTATACCAACTTATTTGCAAGTGTTTCTGTGTCTCAATCCCTCTTCTAATATCAGTTTTCAATATTTAATAAATAAATAGATGGTAGGTAAAGACAGGGTAAGAGCGGGAGATAGACAAGAAATGATGCTAATGACCAAATCAACCTGTAAAAAGCAGCCCTGCTCTGACTGGAGCCCCTGTCATCAGCTGAGTGCCATGTAGGAGAGCCCGAGGAGCCGGGGGAGGCTGTGAGGGCTTGGTGAGCTGGAGACTGGCAGCATCATTGGTTTGAACGGGCCGTGATTGATTTGTCACCAGAGGCCCATTTGGCTGGGCGAAAAGCCCTTCTGATCTCAATCTCTCTCTGCTTCCTTACCTCTGCTGTCCCCTCTCCCTTCTCCGCATTGGGAGGCTGGCACAGCAGCTGGGCAAGGGGGCTCAAGTTGGGGCTGACACACAGCAAAAGGGTTTAAGGTCACGGCTGCTGAAACTCTGTAAGGACTGACAGGGGACATCCAGCTCATCCTACTTCTCACTTTCTGTCTTGCCTTTAGAACTCCAGAGGTTTGCAAAGCCCCCAGTACACATCCACACAAATACACCAGCACTCCATTCCCCAAGCAGACACACAACCAAAGCCTCTCTCTGCCTCTCTCCTTCCCTCTGCCTCTGTCTCTCTCGCACACACTCGCACACACACTCACGCACACACGCACTCTCTCTCCCCACCCCTTCCACCTTCCCGTTATCTGTGGCTGGGAGAAACCTCTAGATCTACAAATATTAATTACAAAGGACAACGAAAGGTAAGAAGGCGTCAATTATCCAAAGGTGTCGTGATGTTATTTCAAGTCAATTGCAAATGTGTGAGGGGGAAGATTTCGCCCCAGTGATTCCTGTCTGCTTGGCTGATGGGGACCGGAGCTGATTCCCTCCCAGAACTGCTGCAGCTATGCCTTAAACCACACACTTTCCAGCAGGAGTCATCAGCATGGGCCTTTCTGAATTCTCTCTTTATTTCATTCATTAAGGGCATTAGGCAAGTTGGAATTTGTATGAAAAGGATCCTATGGGAATACTGTCTCCAGGGTAGGTATTTTCATGACTTTCCACATCCTGGGGCTCTCTCTGTATCTCTTCTCTTTCTCTTTCTCTTCTGTTAGATGGAGCTTTAAAGGAGGCTGCCCTCATCTTCCCCCTAATCTGGGGAAAGGAAATATTTTGAGCAGCATATACTGAGTGACAAAATATTTTATTTATTTTATAAAGTGGAAGCTACTAAGAAATTGTGAGACCTTTCCTGCTTAATTTTGTTAATGGGCTTTGTTATAATCATTATTATTCCTATTCCTGTTTTCAGGCTTTTCTCACACAGGACTTTCTAATGACAATTGCCTTCATTATCCAAAAAAGAAAGAGATAGCAGAATGGACAACAGCAAAATAATATTAATCAAACAAAGGCAGAGTTTAAATTAAAAGGTCTGTTGTGTTCTCATAAAAGCAGGACAATCTCAATACTCTAGCTCATTTCACTTGGCAAAAGAATGTGGCATCAGTTTTTTAACTTTAAAATAGTTTAATGAACACGAATGGAGAAATAATTTTTCTGTGTATTTAGCAGTCTATAAAGAAGAGAGAATGCTTTAACTTTGATCGCCACAATTAGTTCCCTGGGTATCTAGAGGGGAACAGGGCAGCCCTGGGAGCCTCAGTTCTTTAGATACAAAAGCATTTAGATCGCTTTAGAGCAGTTAATCCTGAGACTGGCTAGGGTCCCTTTTGTTTTCTAACTCCATTGTGGGTTTTGTTCAGTTTTTTCTATTCGCATGATTGACTGCCCAATGGATGCTAATTATCCAAATGTCGCTTCTGTCCTTTGAGTGACTTTCTATGTATTATGGGCAACTGTCATGCATTCTGTCATTCTATATCATATTACATGTATTATCATATGAAAATGGTACTCTGCATAAAGGAAGGTGTCTGAACCAGCAGATGCTGCAGATATTTAGAGGACTTGCCTAATTTGAATGGATTTTCTATAGAAAAATTGGTCAGAAAGCATATAGGGGAGAGTCAGAAATTGAAAGTTTATCAGGTAATTATTTTTGTCCTTTTGCTGTTTACATGATAATGTACAAGGCATTAACTGTCTCTGCTTCTGAAATCTGCAGCCACCTTCCTCCTCCCGAACCAGGCAACCCGTCTGTATTTATTAGAGTATGACAGCTTAAGCTAATTAAACTGATATCTGTCTAAAATAATAAGCCCAGAAAGTTAGAATAAACATTATGACTATAAGCAGAAAAGGCAGCTATACAAATGTAGCATCAGTGTTATATTTTAATGATAAACTGAAATTCCTGTATGAAAAACATTGGATGTAGAATTATGAACAATAATAAAGTTCTGCAAAGAAATTTTTGTAAATATTTTTTGCTTAGATCTTCATCTCTTTCCATGATATTAATAAGGCTAAGGGCTAACACAGCTGTGAACTTGAATATTTTTTATTTTATACATATGTGAACATATATTTAAAAGGATATCAAGGGAAAGGTTTTTACTGCAATTTTTCCACTAAAATAACTTAACACACCTCAGTGTAATGTGCATGCCAACACTTAACAGGAATACAAGATTTATAATGATAGGGCTTTTTAGATTTGCACTCTGGGGTCCATTGAATCCATAGGCACATCCAGAGTTTCCTATCCTAAAATGTTAGGATAGCGTTTTATATTTGCCATTCATATGAAATACTGTGGATATATAACACTGAAATTCATGTTCTTGAGCTTCATCAAATATATGTGCAATAAGTTTCCATTAATGATAAAGCTAAATCATGGGAAATATGTGCTTTAGGAAATAACACAAAGATGCCATAGAGAGTCTTGCTCTGCTGTATCAAGATGCTTTGAAATTTTACATGATCAGATATACATGATCAAGCTGTGCTTGTTAGGGTACGAGGGGCTCCAAATGGTCAATGGCTATTGATCAGGCTGTTAAGTATTTGTTCGCAATTCTTTATATCCCAAAAGGTTCAGGGAAATGAACAGTGAAAAATTGCATCAGAGTCCACCTTTGTTTGAGATTGATGTATCAAAACAGAGTATTCATTTGCCAAATCTGTTGGAAAAAATGTGTAGTAAATTATGACATAAAGACTCCAAGTACAGAGTATTTCTCTTTTTTTAATTATCTTTGTAAAATTTTAAGTGCTAATTAAAAATGTAGAGACAGAGTCTTTGTAGAACACGAATAGTGAATTATTGATAAGAGCAGATTTACACAGCAAAAACAGAGATACAATCGTAGCTTATCAGTTGACCTTTACATTTTACTTTACATTTTGCTCATGCCAAAATTTTTTTAACTGAAGTTGCAATGACAGTGATGCAGGAGAATCCATAAGGTGAAAATGGAAATTTCTGTTACTCTTAGAAAATAGCCAATCTTACTGGGATCAGTTACTATCTTTTAGTAATTGAATACATATTACTCCTCATGAAGAGTTCAAATTAAATGTGGTGGGTTTTTAAAATGATAATGTCATTTGGCAAACATCTCAAAATATTTTAGTAATAATTCTTTCTTGAGATTTCTACAATATGTATTTCTACAAGTCCATCATATATATTATTTATTTTTTAAATGATCTATAAAGCTGGTTCCATAATTCAAAATATTACACGTGTTGAAAGAGAATGCTAACCTATAATTCTTGCAAAATCATACAAGGCATACTTTATTTGATTTAATTATACTATACATTACATAAATTCATAAGATCTTTCCTGAACACAGAAATCTCTGAAGAGAAACTTAGTTTACACTAAAGAAAACTACTGAACACAAAGAATTATTTCTGCAGATATTTGCCTCTAAAAATGATAACATATGTCTGTGTCTGAATCTGCAAATAGATAGATGGTTACACACACATATGTTCATACACACACACAGAGCCTCATACTGTGATATATCTTATACATATTTATATAAACAAATTTACATACTGCATCTTTGGAAATCTTAAAACCAGCAATACGTATTTTGTGCCTCATCTTCAGATGGTAATTCCCTTAAAAGTATTTAATATTTTCCAAATGAGAATTACATTGAAAAGAATCAGCCACGCTTATATAAAAAGTTTGCAAAGTATAAAATGGGCAAAATGTTCCGGATTGGTGGGAAATGCCCTCTCACCTTCTCGTGTCTGACCTGCCACTTAATTAATCTGCTCTTGTCTGGGAGCGGACAGTGTGAGCAAGAGGCAGCACAGCAGCAAAGCCTCCAGCACTTGGAAAGTTCACAGTACATTCAGCTTTTAAAGAAAATCGTCCTACTCAAGTACATTTATAAGATTACTTGCCACTGTTTCAATTTGCATCTTATCTGACTTCTTCTTCCTGCCAATATTTGCACGTAAGGTGCCCTGCGTGTCCCTGTCCGTGTCCAGCTCCGGCTCTCCCCACTCCCCAGGCTGCATTACAAAGTTCGTCTCTCTTGCCATACCTGCTCTTGGGCTGGGAAATGGTTCTGCAGAGCCAGGCGGTGGCATTCAGGTAGTCCAGAGAAGGCTTTAGAGTGACAAAATATTGACCGGATTTGGTATTCACTTATGAAGGATGACGTTAGTGCCACAAAAATCCCTGTGATGTACAGGGAATAGTTAATTAATTAAAGGACCTGCTAATTGCTACTTGAGGTACTGTGCAGAGCTGATGAAGAGTGCTTGGTGCAAGGTTAGGTTCTCAGTTTTGAGTGAACATTTTCATTTAAAAGATTTCTTTAAAGTACATCCTAATTTTTTAATGTTTTTTCAGGTTACTGTATCTAGTTCAGACTCAAGTGTTCAATTGAGCTTCAATTAATTATAATATATAGTCAGGGTTCTTTAGCTGGGATAGATTGATGGAGAAGCTTTGTTTCATTTGGTGCAGGTGGCACTGTTTAATAAGCACAGGAGAGAGTGAATAATGTAGTGTTTGCAAAGAGAAATAAATGCAAAATAGAGAGGTGCAATTAGATCAGCTCAGAGAAATAAAGGATAAATATTAAATAGTCAGGTATCTTGCAAATATCAAATAAAATAGTAATAAGTATCCAGTTGAAAACTGCCATTTTAATTTATGAATATCTAAAAGCACTGCTCTAAAATAAATCTAGTGAGCAAGTCTTCTGCCTTCATTAGGCAGGCACTTTTCAATATCTGGAAAATACCAGACTGCTAATTTTTAAACTCTACACATTATTTTTCTGATACTGAAGTATAAATAGTTTCTGAATTTAAAATACAAACACGATGACTTCAAAAATTAATTTCTAAATTGTATTATAAAATACCTTAGCATTTGGCACTCTTTTTTAAAAATTGGAGCTATGTTATATTGGGGAAAAAATTACCCCATGGAAAATTAATCTGGAAAAACTTGTAAATCAGTATCAGTAATGTACTAGCCAATGAGGGGCTTCTCTGCATGCACTAAAGATGAAATAAAGCTGCAGAAGATTATTGAAAGGAACAACAAAATTGTAGTTTAAAAAACTAAAAAAGCCCGTGAAAATGAAAATCTTCTAATGGCACACAAAACCCCAAACCAAGTTTATACTCCTGAAAATAACAAATAAGAAAAAAAAAAGGAGAAATGTTATTTGACTTAAAAAAAAAAAAAAAAAAAAAAAAAAAGAAAGGGATCTGGGTATCTGGTAGCTAAGAGGATAGTCCTGTAAGCTACTTAACAAAAGAATGTAAATGTATTAGGCATTTCAGCAACACTTCTGCATCTAAGAATTTCAGCTGTAGACAGATTTTCCACAGACGATTCCCCCCTACTGCTAACCTCTTAAATATACCTATAAAATACAAAATGTTCCAAATCACCTCCAATAAAGGAAGCTTCCTTACATTAAATGCATCGAATATTTGTGTTAGAAATCTGAAGTGCTTTCTGATGTGGTTAAATTCACAAAGAAATGTGGTTGTAGAACAGAAAGGAATGTATTGAGCACATCACTCTGAATATTTGCAGATGGATACAGAGCTGGGGAAGTTGACTTGTAAAGTATGGAATTAATCATATTCTTAGGCTCTGAATATTCAAAGAAGGCAGTACTATCAGAGTCTTTTCTCTACAAACCTTGTTTTTGTTATGTAGCCGTGTTTACCAAATCCCTGATACACCCAATCAGGGCAGGCTCCCAAACCTCGAGGATTGGTTGATCCTGAACTTGTAAAATGTTTATGAGGGAGTGTTTGCCTGGTCCTGCAGCCCGGGGTGCCCTGCTGTCAGCAAGGAGCTGCCGGGACTGCTGCACACACAGGGGCTGCAGGAACGAGACAGGGAGAGCTGGGCAGCCACAGGGAACTTTCTTATCTCAACTCTTAATGTGCGTTTGGGCAAAAAACCTTCCCCCCAAAAAAATAACCTTCCCCAATTTGTTAAAAAAATTAAAATCTGCCCATTTACATTAAAAACATGTTCCTACAAAGGACCTTGTTGCACTTAATTTGAGCTCTGACTGTAGAGCAGTAAGATTAGTCTGCAGTAAACAGATTAAAAAAATAATTAAGAAGCAGCTACAGTACTAGATGCAAAAAAGAGACATTTTTGCAATCTTTGTCATGTTCTGTGCATGAATTTACTGAATTTCTAGTAATTACCACTTTATATTTAGTAAAAGTTATTCTATTTACATTTTTTACTACGGTAGATGCTTGTCAGGCAATCAGATGTAAGCACATCACCGAGAATGTATATTGCTCAAAATAAAACTCCAAAGCTATCTTAAATATACAGCTACTGACCTTCAGAATCGTGTTTTCTTTACCAATTCACTGTAATAAAAATGAACATTTTGTCATCACTTTGGGAAACTGTGCCAAACACCTTAGAACACATGTCACATGCCAACTTTACTTCATTTTTCTCCTCAGGGAATAGATACATCTGGAATCATAATCACAGATAAAAACCTTGACAAAATTGCACATGAGCCCAGCCCTTCTCTCCAACACCTACCTTTTCATAACATTTAATACAATATTAATATCAGTTACTAAAAAGGCTTCCAACCTTTACATTTCTGACATAACATGTTCAAACCCATATTTCACACTTCTTGTTCTGTTTTAAGTTCAGTGGATTTAACAGGACTCTGGAGAGAAGATCATGTGGTTGAAGATTTCCCTCCCTCTTTGACACCCGTAGAGGCAGTTTTGGAATTGTTTAAATAGCTGTGGCTATATAAACTGAAATATGTGAGACATTGGACATCTTATTTCTTTCTCACATCTATAGCTATGTGCTTGTATTTTCCTCTGAAATCAATTGCTTGTACCAGTGAACAACAATTTCAGCACAACATCTGGGCAAAACCTTCAGAATATTTTCCTTTTAAACTGTATTATTTCTCTTTCCTGCATATGCCTGGTTTACCAGACAAATACAGTTAGCTAGTATATATAATAATATTATTTGGTATTTTTTATCTGTGATTGACAGTTTTTCAAATCAAAATAAAACACAATCTTAGTCGATCATCTTCTTGAGAGTGCGTTCCTCTTTTAAGCTCGGTTTGCTTCTCAATACAGACAGAGATCTAACTCCATCCAGGGTAAATGGTGAAATTATAGCTCCAACAGATCCCATACTGTCTGAAAAATGCTTGGCTTAATATTTAATACCTAATTCCTGGACTGATATTTTTACTGCATGCTTTTATCAAACACTCATCAGCTGGTATTGCAAAGAAAAAGAATTGGAAAACTTTGCACATTTCCATTTATGATTGTGTTTGTAATTAATCCCATGCTGGAAGTACCTCGGGCAGCTCACTGTATGGCTTTGTTCACGTCAGAATGGGGAGAGCAACCTCTTTTTGTTACATATTTAACAGCTTTGAAAGACATTTTTTTAAACAGCAAATGTACTAGACAGCTTTAAAGCAGAGGACATTAAATAGGAGCCAATTATTCATTCAGCAGCTCTACGTGCATCAAAAACATGCATACCACCAAATTTTCCTGAGACAAACCACTTAAATTTCCCATGACTCAGACACCGTTTCTGTACTAACTAGATAAGGATAGCAATGATTTACAAAAAGAAACAGATATAACATGTTTCTTACCCTGGAATACTGAAAAAATCTTTAAAAAGACATTCATTTACAATTTGGGGACAGCATTGGTGACAATAAATATCCTATTTTTAAATGGAACAGTGTTCCTTATTAAGATAATTTCATTATTCTCTTTCACTTTAAAATGACCCAAAGTGTCTGACTCAGTATATAAAAAGTGCAGAAGGTGATCCATGAATGGAGTAATAATTTGCCCGAACCGTTTCAAGCCAGTCCATGGAGCAGCTGACTGAAGCTGCTGGTCTGTCTGCAGCAACTCGAGGAGAGGAAGAGCTGAGTTGAGCTCCACTTGCTGACAGGAATCAAACTGGCTCACATTTTAGGAGAACAACATCATTGCCTATAAAAATGAAGAAGAGACAAAATAAATAAAACCAGTTAATGTTGTAGTTAACTTGCAAATCAAGTAAATCTGTTGGTACAGTATTTTAGAAATAAACGATAACAGCATCACACCAAACACACATTTCCAAACATATATGCATTCTGATTTTGATTTAATGGTATCTCAGCGTCAACTATTGCTTCCTTTGCTGGTACACACTTCCTGATGCCTACTGTGAAGGGTGCCCATATTTACAACTGAGTAAGATGATTAATTACACCTTGTCAATCACGGTGCATGAAGACATAACACCACAGCAGACAATGAAGAAGATGCCCGAAGCTACAATTACATTTTAATTCATAGTTTATTGTATGTTCCCGTATATTGCAGTCTAATAACCGTAGGGGCATTGAAAACATATGAGATATCAATCACTCTGCCCCCTGGTCTTTCATGTTTATATTATTCCACAGCCTTTAAATTACCATAAGTAGTTACTTATTTTCTAAGCTTTCTTCTCTTCTCTCTTACCTTTTGCTTCCATTTATCTTTTATTCTTAGTACCTTTATCCAACAGCTATAAGTATTTGATGGAAGTTTGTAGCTCACTTAAAATCTGTAACAGACAACCTGAAACCCAGCAATTAGTAAAGACAGCTTAGACTTGTGTTCCTTTGTTGAAGGAGGCGTTGAATCTTTTGTTCTGATTTAGTCACGGTAGCTGGGTGGAAGCTGGTACCTCATTATGTGGTTGGTCTGTTTGTCTGGTAGGTAGCAGATGGTACTGGAGATGACGTTACCAAGAGAGGCAGGGTAGAGAAACTCAAGACCTGTGATTTGTTCACCTGTCACCTATAACAAAATACAGGTTAAAAGACTTTATTATTAGCTGCACCATTTTTTTAATGAAAAAACTCTCATTTCAAATGAGCCCACATTTCATTCTGAAGACGATTTTGCTTCAGCAATTTTTCTGTGGCTTATTATTTGAGAGTATCCTTGATTTTATTCTGAACAATGTAAATGTCATTCATGTGTCAGTGTGTACATTAGCAGCTTTATGTTTACATTCTGTTACTCTCCTTGTGTTTTGGTAGCAAGGGTTGGATGTCTTCTTGTGTTTGTATATCCATTAGGAAGATAATCAGAGATACCCCGTGAACTGGAGACTGTGCCATACTTTTTCAGCATGCTCTTGGTATTATTGGTTCCATCCACTGAGGCAATTCTGTAACGTAAAATACTGTATTTTAATTCTGTTAAATATCTAAAATCTTTTTGATAATTAGAAAAGTCAGATGGAGTGTATGAATCCATGACCTTTCTTAGCTGCAAAAAGTACACAATCAATTCAGTGATAGGGAATTAATCTGGTATTAAAACGTCCGAGGATAGTACGGTACACAGCTGTGAGTAAGGATATCTACAGCCAATTGCTTGAGCAAAGGTAAGCCGGTGCTGTCCCACCATGGGGTCTGTGGTGTCCGGCGAGCAATGTTCCACAGCTGTTCCTGGAGGCAAAGCTCCCAGCACAGACGGGGCTTGAAAATGTCTCACAACTGCATGGAAGAAGGGAAAGACGATTTTATCAAGATAAATACTACACAGAGCCACGAATTGTGCTGCAGAACTCTAATCTGAATTCAAACATGAACTTCCATTGTTTCCAAGGTCTGATTTTAGGACAGTCTTTGGGTAGTTCCCACAGATGCCAAATTAGCTTGCATTCTGTATAGTTTCTTGAGGGGTCTTGTGGCTATTTCATATGCATTTCTACAAGAGACACTTTGTTCTCCTCTGTGACATGCAAATGTCTTTAACTATTCAGAGCAATCCCAACAGAAAGATGATAAAAAGCCTCAATTATTGTAAGAGCAGAACACATAAACCCAGCCAAGTTTGGCTATAAACAGAAGAATTCCAGTTTTAGCAAGGATAATCTTAACTGCACTACACCTGTAAGAGGCAAATCGCTCTGTCAGAAAACAACACCTGATGGGAATGCACTGAGTGATGTAATAGTTCATAGTCATGGATTAAGCAGCAAGTCTCATGATCTCAGATGTGTATTCAGATTTACCTTCCATTGTGCTACCTTTGCTAACATAATTAGAAGTGTGATATTTGACATCTTTAATACTAATTAGTCCTTCCTTACTACCCACCTCCTGGATAAATATTTAGACATCATGAACAGTCTCCCTGTGCACTCTTTGTCTTTCCTGGAGACTTTCTGAAGCTTTTCCTCAAGTTCAGAGACCTTTCTGGCCTGGTTTTCTTACAGTCTATTTGAAAATGAGAGATGCAAGAGGCATTGGTTTGTGGAAGGCTCCACAAACTGGAGTGACTCAAGTTATTATATTCTAACACTGAATATTTTTCATAACGAGGGTTATTGGGTGCATTCAACTAGTCATAAATGTTTGGGCTATCATGATCTCGGAGTGGAAACAAACTCTTGAACGCCTCCTTCTCCCGCGCTGGAGGAGCTGTGCCCCACAGCCCCTTCGGCGCGCCATGGCCCGTCACGTCGCCGACGGTCACCGGGCGGCAAACGCCAAGCTCCGCGCGGGGCCGGGCCGCTCCCGAGGCCGCGGAGCGGGCAGGACGCGGCAGCGCTCGCGGTGCCCGGGCGGCGGGGACAGCGCGGGGACAGCGCCCGGGGACAGCGCGGGGACACCGCCCGGCCCCGAGCACATGCCGGCGGCCCGGGCGCGGCGCAGCCAATGGCGGCGGGGCAGGACATGATGTCAGAGGGGCTGTAGAAAAGGCGCGGAGCCCCGCGCGGTCCCCGCGCTGCAGACGCGCCGCTCGCACATCCGCGGCGGCTCCGGCTCCGGCTGCGCTCCCGCCCCGGGCCCCGCGGGCCGCGCCGCTTTAAGGACAGAGGGGGGCCGCGAGTGCCCGTCCCATCTGGTGCCCGTCCAACTCTTCCTCCTTCCCCTTGGCTTTTTCTTTTCCCAATGAGCTCCAGCGGGCTGGGGGAGGAGCGGGGGAAGGAGCAAACTTTGCCCCTGAGCTGCCGCCGCTGCCAGCCCTCTGGACTGTGAGTGCGTACGGTGGGCATCCGCCCCAACCTCCCTGCAGCACCAGCCTGCTCTCCGTCTGCTGCAGCCTCCCTCTCCCTCGCTTTCGTCCTCTAAATTTCGCACAATACGATGTAGGGGGCTTGTCGTAATTTTTTTTTTCTAATTCTTATTTATTTCTCACCGAAGATGGTTTAATTTTTTTTATATTTCTACTATTTATTAATTCCTCCCAACCGTAAGCGTGCCCAGCCTTCTGCCAGTTGGGCCAGAGCATAAAGCCTGGGACTGCACCTGGGGCAATGAGCTCTGCACTGAAGAAGCCTCCTAGAGGGATGTGCCGGGGCCGCGCAACAGACTAGATCCAAGCCCCGAAGCTTACACCACCAGTTATCCCCTCTCCCTCATCCCCTTCGCCCGCCTTTTCTGCACCCCATCCCTTGAAACCTCGGATCAGTGCCTGCGCCGCGCTCCGGAGAGCTCTGCCGGGGGAAAAACCCGGTGCCCAAGGAGAGACGGGGCGGCCGTGCTAGATGCATGGGGGAGGGCTCCGGTTAATGCAAGTTCTGGGCTCCTGCAGGGACCCCGACAACTGTCAGCAGCAACAGCAACTCGGGCCCTCCTCCTCTGCTTCCTCAGCGATGCTTTTCCACAGTCTTTCCGGCTCGGAGATGCACGGGGTCATCGACGAGATGGATCGGAGAACCAAAAGCGAAGCACCGGCCATCAGCTCGGCTATAGACAGGGGAGAGACGGAAACGGTAGGAGCCGAAGGAATGGGAGAGTCATGCACCCCCCTAAACATACCAAACCCCTCACAGATACAGCTTTTCCCCTAAAATAGCAGATCGGGGGGAAATGTATATGCAAAATACTAAATCAGAAGAAAATTAAGCATAAAGGCACCCCAAAAGATTAAATGAAATAATTAATTTAAATTAAAGGCACGAAACTGTTAATTATTAATAATATGCATAGTAATAGTAACACTTGGGTGAAATGAACGGTACTGCTCTTGTGAGGAAACAGAAAGATAGACCAGCCTTTTGGTAGCGTCCAAGAACTCCTTCCCTTCCCCCAGCCTGTCCGGCCTTCCAAAGTTTTTAGGAAGAGGCAAAGTGTGGTTTTATATCGATAACATTTTGGCACAGCGAATTTTTTGTCTGCGGAATGGAAACACAAACACCAAAGAATCAAATGCTGTGTTATTTTTCAGGTAGGATGTCTTCACGGAGATAGTCTTTATAGCATTTATTTAAGAAGAAAAAACCAAACACGAGTGTCCTTAAGTTATGGGTTTTAAAAAATAATTTTAATATGTGGGTTTGTAAACATGGCAAACAGAACTAGAAGATATGTCTCAGGGACACGGATGGATGCAAATTTTTATAACTTTACCACATTTTACATTCTGTCTGCTGATGCATAGTCCTTGTATATTAATACATTTAGATAATAAAAAGATGCATCCGTCTAACTAGCGTTAAGATGGCAAAGTGGAAGACATTTCCGAAGTGTCTTAAGTGATTGAACAATTTATGTATACTATTTTTTTTTTTTTTGTTAAGAAATTACAATTCTGAAGTGAAATTATCTCGTATGTTGGTTAAATGGTCTCTTGTAAACTGATACAGGCATATGCAAGGAAGATCCGTTCTCAGGTTTTCAAACTTCAGCAGTATATGTTCTTTCTTGTAATGTTATGTGAAATTTGCTTAAAGGTGACAGTGGGACTATTTAATCTTGAAACACCGGCTGGAAAACGGCCTTTGTACTGTAAGGGTGGGACGCAATTTCTAATCTAAAAGGTTTTGGTTTTCTTTTAAGAAGTTAATATTTCTCCGTACAATTAAACAACATCCAATGATCTTTGCTGGAATAAATATTGTGGCGTGATAGCTTTGTAGAACTATATATAATCTATATGGGTACACGTGTGTATATAACAAATAGTGGGTTGGAATACTGGATCCTTGAATACCATTTCCAGATCTTAGAATATTTTTGTTACTGAAAAAGCAAAGTAGAAAAAATCGTTAATTCATTTAAAGTGGATTTACAAGAAACTACTTTGGTTATAAAACGATCCCTACTCGGAGTTCAGTTAATGCCTTAAAGAAACAAGCTGCCGGTGGGTTCCTGTGACTAACACCAGTGGAGTGCCAGGGTTTTATTTGTGTGGAGTTCTCCTAGTGGGAATGATGCGGTGCAAACGGGAGTGCTCACAGCGATGGGATTTTGTGATCCCCGCAAGCACAGGATGAAAGCAATGGGTCTGGCATGTGCTGGAAAATCAGCCTCGATTCCTTTCGATTTCCCCCGATTAGCTGTGTTTGCTTTTTGCTTTGCGCGAGGATTTAAGGCTCTAGAGGAGGTAAAAGCAAACAAACAACTTCTCCCCTGCCCCGAACCAAAACAAACTACGTGTTGGGCACAGCTGTAAGGAAATATTTCGGGTTCTCTTGCACAAGAACAGATCTGCCGTGGGCTTTTGTGCAAAGCGGGTAAGAGTAAGTTGGGACCGAAGTGGAAAGCAGCATATTGCAAGATCTGCCCCAAACGCTGCTCCACCGAGCCTCCTCTCCCGAATGCTGTTTTAAGGTGTCCGCTGAAATAAATAAGCATGCTTAAACAGTTCTGATATTTCTCCCTCTTTCTTGTTCAGTAGAAGTTGACAGGATATGTATGAATTTGGGGGTTTTTGAGGGTTTCAACTGGATTGCGATTTGACACTAAACTATTAAATTATATAGGGCTTATATTTAGTTTTATTGCTTCCAAGTTTATCCCAGCATAATCTAAAGTGTTCTGTTGGTTTTTACCCACTTTCATTCCGACACATTTCCCACTATTTCGTTTTCCTGATAAAACATTCTGCACCTTGGATTTAGTAATGCTCATCTCCTCCGCAGGTTTATTTACTGATCCCTTTAGCGCTTTGGGTCACAGCAGATCGCGATCCATGTTGTTTCAGAGAGCTGTGTCTGCAGCACTGGGGGTTTGATCGTAATTCATTTGGAATTTTATAGCTAGGAAAATACACACACAGACACGCTCCACATACACGCACTCACAGAGCATTAACTATGCAGACACTCTCAATATATCCATAATAATAAATTTTTAAATTAACTATCTGCGATTTGCCCTACTCTGTTATTATTGCGCCTGTTTATTGAACAGCATCTTTTCTTGGTTTGAGACTGGAAAATTCACCAGAAAAAAAAAAGTTCTGGGTCTGGTCTGGACGCCTCCCCTAAAATCCAGGGTGGTTTTCTGTTTGTCTCGCCCGCTTCCCCGCCTCCTCCCGGGAAGGTGGATGCGGCGGGACCCTGGGGACTGGGCGCGGGGGCCGGTCGAGGTGGCTGACTCGGAGCGCCCGCTCCTCTGCCAGGAGAGCAGCAGCTCGGCCCCGGCCGGGCAGGGGGAGGGGGGAGCCTAGCCGAGCTCAAGAGTTTCTCCCTCTCGCTAACGGTCTGTAATTGTTTTCCCCCAGCAGACCATGCCTTCCATCAGCAGTGACAGGGCTGCCCTGTGCGCCGGCTGCGGGGGGAAAATCTCCGACCGTTATTACCTCCTGGCTGTGGACAAACAGTGGCACATGCGCTGCCTGAAGTGCTGTGAATGTAAACTCAACCTGGAGTCCGAGCTCACCTGCTTCAGCAAGGACGGCAGCATCTACTGCAAGGAGGACTATTACAGGTACAGCCTGCCCTCGGCCGCCAGCCGGGGATGGGGGCACTGCCCGGCACTCCCCCGGCTGAGCAGACCCCGTCCTGACGAGACTGCGGAGGGGATCCGTGGGCACGCGTGGGGCAGGCTGTGAGCTCCTGAAACCTCCCCCTGGAGAGGGAGACTCGTGGTGAGGATGAGTCCCGTGTTGCCGGGAAGGGGGCACGGCCCGGGCACAGCTTCCCCCCAGCCTGCTTTGGCTTCTGGGGCCTTGACCAGGCGTGCCCTGCTCGACCGCCTGTGCGGGGCGCGGGGCCGGGGCCGGCAGCGGGGCCGCTCCTCGCCCGCCGGCCGTGCCTCCTCCGGCCCGGGGGTGTGGGCACATTCGCGAGGCGGGGGTCGGTGCCTTTTCCTGGTGGGGTCTGGCGGGGCAGGAGCTGTGCTGCGAGCTGGGAAACGGGACGGAGTCTCCCCGCGCTCCCGTCCCGGGATGCCCGCCCGACTGGGCTCCGCAAACGTCCCGGCTTTGTGCCGCTGCCCCGGCCGAGGTGGCCGCCCCGGGGCTCGCAGCCCTTTGCCGCCCTCCGGGCAGAACCGGCGAAGGACGGGGTGGGGGGGAATGCGCCTCTCACCGTCTCCTCTGGCCTTTCTGTTTTGCAGGAGGTTTTCGGTGCAGAGGTGTGCGAGATGTCACCTGGGGATTTCTGCCTCCGAGATGGTCATGAGGGCCAGGGATTTGGTATATCACTTAAATTGCTTCACTTGCACCACTTGCAACAAGATGCTGACCACTGGCGATCACTTTGGCATGAAGGACAATCTGGTGTACTGCCGCCTCCATTTCGAGACTCTCATCCAGGGGGAGTACCAGGTGCATTTCAATCACTCGGATGTAGCCGCTGGGAAGGGCCCGGCTTTGGGAGCAGGCTCTGCCAACACTTTGGGACTGCCTTATTACAATGGCGTGGGGACTGTCCAGAAGGGGAGACCCAGGAAAAGAAAAAGCCCGGGGCCTGGAGCAGATCTAGCAGCCTACAATGCAGGTAAGAGACCCCCACCTTCCCCCGGAACAGTTCAGATGGTTTGTTTCTGTTCACTTCCAAAGGGGGATTTCCGTTTATTTTAGCTTAAACTGTTAATAATAGTTTAGCTGCAGCATAATTATTGAGATCAAGTGCTGTCAAACTGCAATTACAGAAGCTAATATGTTAGCATTTTTCACTTCAGCTGGAAATAAAATGTTTTGAAGCAAGGTCATCTGGTTAAGGGGGGGAAGAAGGGGGAGTGCAGCCTGAAATAAAATCTGGAAACCAGAGATTTTAAGTTAGCACTTCAGAGGCCCGTGAATTTTCTTTAGTGGCTACACTCTAAAGCTGCTGCCGGGTGAACTATTCAGCCCTGTCCTGAGCTCTTGCACCCCAAAGTTTTGGAAGGAAAGAGAGAGAGGAAGTGGCCGTTTCCCAAGGGCCTGGAGTGGGAGGTGGACGGGGGTGCAGGGCTGGGTGTGCCCGGGCAGGGGCCGCGGGCAGCAGGTGTCTGCGGGCAGCACAGAGCCTGCTCACACGGGGGCAAATTCCGCTGGAGTTTTGTTCATGAGACGTGACTCGGAGAAGAGTCGGGAAACTCGCAGCATCCCCTTTGCAGCCCATCGCTGCCCCGCGGCACAGCCCCTGCCCCTGAACCGAGCCCAGCAGCAGGAGGAATGGGAGCGAACTTGGTAGCAGCCGGGGCTCTCTGTATCCAGCAGCAAACTTTCCGACGTGTTTCCTCGTTTAACCTCCCCACCGCCACAGCACTGTAATTTTACAGGCAAAGGAATTCCAGCAATCTCCTACCCCCACATCCCCGCTCCCCTCTTCCCCTCGCTCCACTTCTCCAGGTAGCTGCCACCAGAGCGGCTGCCATCACGGGGGCTTCCTGTGCTGCTGCTTGTATGCAACGGGGAAAAAATGCTCGGACAAAACAAAATTCTTAGATGTCGGGTTTATTCGAGGACTTGGAGGCAAAGGTGGGCTTCCTCCCGGTCCGGCGTTTCCTGAGCCGGGCGCTCGGGCCGTCCCGCCTGGGCACCGAACTCGTTTCCCTGCGTCGTTCTGTGCCTCGGTGTCCTCTGTGCTTCTCCGCTCGTCCCAGCCTGTTTTCTCTCTAGACCTACCTGGTTCAGACGTTTCCCGTAGGGCGCAGATTTGCCTTTAACATGTTTTGGTTTTTTTCCCTGGAGAGGGCGTTCGGTAAAGGCCAAGTTTGCTGCGGTTTGTTTCGAGCCGCATCTTTGCGTGCCCCGACAGCTGCGGGCTGCGCCGGGCGGCTGCCGCTCCGCCTGCGCGGGGAGGAGGAGGAGGAACAGCGGGGAGGAAGGCGCGGGGGGAGACCGAGAAGTGCAGGGGTGGCGGGGGGCTCGGGCTTCGAGCCGGGGGAGGCAGCATGGGAACGGGAGGCTACGGGTGTTTTGCGCCTAAAGGGAGTAACAATAGCGACGAAATGGGGTGGTTTGCACTGAAAATGCAGGGAGAAAAGGCGCATCTCTAACCGGCAAACGCACCGCGGAACAAAATTGCCAGCTATTATTGGTTGAACTAATTGCTGAATAATTTGGAAATAATGCGAAAAGCAGTAGTAGTCCCAGTGGTGAAGGTTGATGAAAGGTGGATGTAGTGTTCTCGCGAGTAACAGTTCAGCTTTAAAACATGCATCAAATATGCATTTTTCCCGTTTAAAAACGTCTCCTTTTCGGAGGGATTAGCTTTTAATTGTCCTTCCGCTGTCTCCCTGTGCAGGGCAGATGTTCAGATTCAAAGGACCTGTAAACCGAATCAACGGCATCTGTCCTGGACAGGAGCACAGCCTGAGAAAGTCTCACTGCTCCCTGACTTCCTAAATAAACCGCCTTTAACTGCATTTTGAAAATTCGTTTACAAAATAATTGCCGTCCGACTTTTTTGTCTTTTAATCTTTGTTTAGAGCCTGCAACTGAAACTTTAGAGATCTTCCTTGAGTAACCTTTGGCTTCTTTGCTTAAGCTATTTATCTACTTAACTATTTACTAGACCTATAATCGACTAATTTATGCGGTAATAAGCGCCATTGATCTTGGAAATCAGACTGGGTTGCTTGTTGATGTAAAATTCCATAAACGAGTAAATTATTGCAAAGCCTTCGATTTTGTGCCTTTGAAAGAGAAACCGTTTAAAAATGTGATAGTTTCTCTTTTCATTCTTAGTGGAACTTGTCATTTCCTTCTCAGAAATGCACTAGAAATGCACAGTGTTGTCCTCTGAGGGGATCTGTTCCTGGTGATTTGTGTAGAATACTTTGTGTAAATAAATCTACACCCAGAGGTGGTGGGAAAAGGGGGACCCATAAACTTGGCAGAGTCGATACTGAAATAATTTTGTAAATTGCAGCAAATATTCATCTGCAACACGAATTAGACTGACTTTTTTTTTTTTTTTTCCTACTTAAACGAGACTCCGGTTGCAGGGGGATGATGGGTTTAGATGTGGATAGAGCCTGACAAGTGGAAAATAGCTTAGAAGGATGCTGAAACTTCAAAAAGATTTCTTTTTCTTTCTTTTCTCTTTCTTTTTCTTTTCTTTTCTTTTCTTTTCTTTTCTTTTTTTTTTAAGTGTGTTCCTGTGATCATAATTTCCTCCTTCACTTGTTGGAATGGAGTTTGATGGGTTTTTTAGGTCAGTAAATCAATGGCTGAAAGCTTGCTGAACACAGAAGCACCTGTAAAGAATTCTGAATACTCCCTTTGTGAATTAGACCCCAAACCTCCCACAGCCTGCTATGTTTTATTCATTTGTATCTAGTCTGCCTTTAAGACACTAAAATATCCTGGAAAATGATAGATGTATTGCGCAAACTTGGGGCACGACGAGCTGATAAAATACCCGTAATCTTTGCGAACAGCCAAGATATTAAGAAACACTTCCTTCCTTTGCTAGCAGGAAGATGCCTAGTGCTTCGCTGAGAGAGTGACCGAATATCCAGGCTGGACATCCTCGGCGGATGGGGAACTGGGACTGGGGGCGGCTTTTTGCCGGGGGAGGGGAGGCTGCGGAGGCGCCGACCTAGCTCCCGGCAGGCTCGGGGCAGCGCCGGGGACGCCTGGAGCTGACCCTCTCAAGTGGCTGTGTCAAAAGTGGTTTGGGTTTTTTTCCTGACAAAAATGTGAAAAGCCTGGAAAGTTTTGAAGAGCGAATCTCTCTTTCTTCCTCGTTTCCCTTGGGACTAAAATTTCACAAGAAGCTTCTCTGTGACTACTGTGACAGAGCGAGCAGATGGGAATCGCATCTTAAAATCGGAGGTCTTGCAGAGATTTCCTAGGAACAATTAGGGTTTACCCCTTTCCCCCCCTCCTCTTGCTTCTCTCCCTTCTCTCCCTCCCCCCGGGCCGTGGTCACCTTTCGGGTCCCCGGGCGCATCTGGCCCCTCCCCAGGGGGCTGGGGCTGGGGTCGGGGCCGGGGCAGGCGCAGGGGCTGGGGCTGGGGTCGGGGCTGGGGCAGGCGCAGGGGCTGGGGCTGGGGTCGGGGCTGGGGCAGGACGCCGGCACCGCTCCCGCCCCGAAGAGCGAGCGGGGCCCCGGGAGCGTCCCCCGTTCCCCCGGCGGCTGCGGGGCCGGGGTCCCTCGGGCAGGGCCGGGGAGCGGAGCCCGCTGCAGCCCCGCCGCCAGCCCCTTTCCCCGGCGGGGCGGGCAGCGAGGAGCCCGGCTCGGCCGGGGCTGCCCGGGTTAATCGCGGCGCTCAGGAACTGACCGCGCACTCGCACCGGCCATTCAGCGCCATTCAATTGGCTTAATTGAGGGGAAAAACCCTGGCGGCGGTTCCTCCCGCGGGGCCCGGGCCTGGCCGCCCCTCGCCGGCCCCTTTGTTCTCCCGTCCCGCAGCCCCGGTCGGGCCGAGCTCCCCTCGGGGGGCACCGCGGCCGGGGGGGGCCCGGTCCTTAGGCAGCCCCGGGGGGCACCGGGACGCGCAGCCCCTTTGTCCGAGGCGGCCGGCGAAGGCCGGAGGAAGAGGGCTTCTAATCCTGATTCTCCTCTGTCCCGGCCTTGTGATGCTCGGCCTGGGCTCCTTAAGACACTTCTTGAAATGTCAAGGTTGAGGCAGCGCTGTCCTGTCTGTTGCTCCATGGCTTGGCAGAGACACGCTCCTTTCAGTGCCGCCAGGGGTACCTTGCCCGCTCCCAGTGCCACAGCTTCACCCCTTTTAATTCCTGTGGTGAGAAGTTCAGGCATCTGCCTTCTCTAAGTGTCTTCTCCTTCCTTCAAAGAGAAAGACTATGTCTGTTTCTGTCCCAAGTACCACTCAGAGGGCTCCGTCTCACTTCTGTCCCCTTTGAGGATATGGGCACCACAAAGTCCTCTACAAGCTCCGACCAAACAACAAATGCGGCTGCACCCCTGCCTGGTCTAGTTAATCACAAGTTCCCTCTCCAGGCAGCAGGAGGTTAAAACACCCCCTTGACTCCGATTACAGAAGGAAAGGGGTGTATGTTCCTGAGCCACTACTGAGAGATAATGCACACACCAAACGTGTCTCGTTTCATCATTCTTTCAGAATCAGGATTAGTTTTCTTTCTTTTGGTGTAATCTAACATGTCAAACGCAAGATACTAAGAACAAAATTTCCCCCAAAGGAAATTTCTCTTTCTCATCTTCATGTGCCATATCCTTAGCAACCTACTAACTACTAAGCACATGCTTTGCCGAATCCCAAGCCAATGGGGGCTCTGGTGATCTGAGGGTGAAGCAATGCTCCCAAGTTCTCCTCCTCTAACAGAGTTTGTTACAGGCACATCCTGCTTTACGCTCCTGTTGTTGGGTTTAGGGAGGTGTTATGCATTAATCTGCAAAGGGTATTTTGGTTACCAATATCAAAACAAAATGTTTTCCTCTTAATCTGTAGGGATGTAGTGATGCTGTCCATCGACATCACCATCCTGTGACTGGGTGGCTCAAATGGGGCTGAAGGTGTAAGTGCTGCCACTGCTGTGCCAGCGGAGGGTGGGAGGGCAATGGCCTGGGTGTGGGGTCTGGGGAAAGGCACAGGGCCTTGGAAACGTTCTGGGGTCAGAAAAAGAGACTTGGCACTGCTTCAGAATTTATCAAAAAATAGAAGTGAAATGCTCGTTAATTTAAGGTTCCTCTATTCGACTGGAATTCTACCAATTGTGTTTCTGAAATCCCAGCAGGAGCCTGAGCTACTGCAATGGAATGGAAATGTTACATATGGATAGTTCAGCAATTCCTTTGGGAGATACACAGGACACCACAAAAGAACAGGGAAGACAGTGCCTGAAAAACACAGGGTTGCGTGAGGAGCATGTACAGTGTTAGTTTTACACCCTGATGCTTTTTGCAGAAACTCCTCAGCTCTTAAAATCTCCCCTTACACCCTTGGCCCGTTCTGTGTGTCTGTGACTGCAACACCCGTGGACATTGCAGATTCTGTGAGAGATGCAGATAATACTAGACTGAATAAAATAGCTTTTTGAGGATGGTGCCAGGCACCACAACCAAATACAAGAGGGGAATTGGCACCAACTAGGACTGTTTATGTCATATTGGGTGATGCCTGGGAGTAGCCAAACCACTTGCTCAGGACAATGAGCAGCACACACCCTCATACACTTCCAAAGTCTGTTCTGTAACTTCCGTCATAGACAAGGACATTTTGCCACTCTCAAACAGTACATGTTTACTGTCATTTTAATATTATTTTTACTTAGTAGATAATGAGGTAAAATGATGAGAAATTCCAAGAGTAAGTTGTTCCTTGTCCTATCAGGGTTTGATGAAAAGTTGACACCCTCATTCCATTCTGGGCGGGTTTAGAATCAGTTTTATATCCTTAGATTCTGAATGTATCTCATTCTCTATGGGACATGTTAAAATTCAACTTCTTGCAGCCCTAGGCTTTGTTTTGTTGCTTATTAACAGGAACCAGACCTCAGTCCTGCAGACAGATATTTTGATGCATTTCCTCCTATGTCTCTGTCTTGTTATTTCTTGGAGGGTTTGAAAGCCTCTAAGATGACGGACAAAGGTTTTTCCATTACTAATATTGAAAATTCATTGGGTACATTTTAAAAAGAAGCATGATTTGGTTTTACATTTCCATAACAGAATTTTCTATGAGCATTACTATGTTATTCCTCCCAGTGCCCTTTATATCAGGAATTGTAGCTATGAAGGAGACTGGAGCACATGGGATGACTCCAGATGGGCAGCTAAGTCTCAGATCTTAAACCCAGAAAGATTCCATCCAGCTCCATTACTACTCCATTGTTACTATCTCCCTTTAAGTATCTTACACCTTTTAAATTCAGGTACTTGCAGTTTTCCATGCCGCAGGAAAACAAGCAGAAATGCGTCTTATGGCCAGAATCTGGCACAAGATCCTGAGGTCTGGAAAGGATTTATACAAATGTATGCACATGCACGCACACACGCACACAGACACACACATTTCTACATACAGCACCATTTTTTTAGCTGCTTTTTAATTTGTAGGAGTACAGAAACACAGAGAAGTTCGAGGCTTTGGACACTTTGGGTGTATCTGTTAAACAAACGTGCTTTTGGGCTTAGAGCTGAATTTTTGCAGGCCTTGCTCTATATTGTGCCACATCTTCTTAGGAGGTTTTGAAAGGCTGAGGTTTGTAAAGCAGCTACTCTAGCCACTGCAAACCTGCTTAGGGAACCTGCATCTTTACTTAGGAACCCGTGCATTTTATGTGTATTTTCTAAACCTGTTTGTAACACATGCCTTTCAGAATGTGTGTGTTTTCACTAGGGCTGAGATCCACTGATGGACAGCATGAATTCAAGTAACACTATAAAGACAGGTCCATGAGATGTTGTAATCAAACAGCAATAGTGGACAATTGAAAACAAACCTGTTCATGTGTTTAAGAAACTTAGCAACAATTCATGTTTTAAACTATTTTTTTTGTCATTTTTTGCATGCCATGTAGAATTTTCAGTTATATCCCTAATTTTTTTATTGGGTTTAAGCTCAGTCCTCAATGTTATTTTAAGAGGTTTTCTATGGTTTACTGTATGCACAAATAAATTAAAAACTACTTTTGGTCTACAAGATTATTTTGCTTGGCATTCAACATTTAATACTACTTGATAATTTTTACAGTGTTCCTTGCTCACAGACCTTCTTCTTACGCTTGATTTCTGCAAGTGTATCAACCAGTGTCATTCCTTGATTTCAAAAGGATATGACAGAATTGATCATTCAAACTAGTATTTGCAAACACTTTTTAAAAATGGAAATATAAATATATAAATAATTTTAAAAATTTTCATTTGGCATGCCAGTGAATATGTTGTATTAACAGCTTTATTTCTTTAGCTAGTCAGATTATAGTCATAATTTGCTGTCTGGTAGCCACAAACTTTATTTCTTTTATAGTGTTTCACTTAATGGTCTCCCTTGTACTCTACAGGGTTTCGTTTGATGGAGGAAATAATTATGATTTTAACTAGTCTGTTCCACTGAGATTTAAGTGGAGTGTATTGTGCAGCTCTCTTTGTGTGTTACAGTGCAATTTATAGTGATACCAAGTACAGTAAAACCCTTTACAGAGTTGAGGACAGCTACTGTCCTCCCACAGAAAGTGGAGGAAAAGTTCTGTGGAGGTGGACGGGAGGGAAAAGGAAACAGACCTGACATTTTAAAAGCCACAGAGGGGCAGGCCAGGGTCCTTGCAGACTGGTTATTGTAAGGGAATGGCTGGAAGGTGCAGAAGTATGATCCAGCTGTGCCCAGGTGGGCAAGAGGCCAATGGCCCCTGGGCTGTGCTCGCCCCAGTGCTGGCGCTGCTGGGGCACCTCCAGTCCTGGGGGCAGCTCTGGGCCACTCATGGCAGGAGAGACACTGAAGGGGCTGGAGCATGGCCAGGGCAGGGAACGGAGCTGGGAAGGGGCTGGAGCCCCAGGAGCGGCTGAGGGAGCTGGGAAAGGGGCTCAGGCTGGAGCAAAGGAGGCTCAGGGGGGACTTTGTGGCTCTGCACAAGTCTCTGACAGGAGGGGGCAGCCGGGGGGGTCGGGCTCTGCTCGCAGGGAACAGGGACAAGTTGAGGGGAAATGGCCTCAAGTTGTACCACGGGAGGGTCAGGTTGAATATTAGGAAACATCTCTTCCCCAAAAGCAGTGGTGGAGCCCCTGCCCT
This sequence comes from Corvus hawaiiensis, assembly GCF_020740725.1. Taxonomy (NCBI): domain Eukaryota; kingdom Metazoa; phylum Chordata; class Aves; order Passeriformes; family Corvidae; genus Corvus; species Corvus hawaiiensis. The sequence continues at coordinate 1,278,245 of NC_063233.1, read as the reverse complement.
TGGAGGGATTTCAAAGTCACGTGGATGTGGCACTTGGGGACGTGGGTTAGTGGTGGCCTTGGCAGTGCTGGGTTAATGGTAGGACACAATGACCTTAGAGGGTTTTTCCAAACTAAACTGCTCTACAAATCCATGAAAAGGAGCAAAGGCAGGTAGGGCTTGTACCAGTACATGCTGTGGTGTGTTGTTTAATTGCTGCACCCAGGGAAATTGCAAAAAAATGTTGGTTGTGGAGCAGAAGATTTACAAGCCTTTTCCTCTTGTTGCCTCAAGCTTTAAGTTGCAATGAAAACGATGGTGACCACTTGGACAGAGACCAGCAATACCCCAGCAATCAAAAAACAAAGCGCATGAGGACGTCCTTCAAACACCACCAGCTGCGGACAATGAAGTCATACTTTGCTATTAACCACAATCCTGATGCCAAGGACTTGAAACAGCTAGCTCAGAAAACCGGCCTCACCAAAAGAGTTCTTCAGGTAAGAGCAGTCTTTTGCCTCGGAAAGTAATCAAAAGATCAATTTTATAATTGAAAAGCCATGGGTTTTGCTGGTTTTCAAGCTATTCTTAATCATTCGTACCTTCTCTGAGACTAAGTTAATTCCCAGAAAGTATGAGAAGAGTTATTTCCTTTCAATTTCTCTAAAGTAGATCACTTGGGTTCTAATTTTTTGTGAGAGTTGTGAACGTTTGGGGCCCTGCTTGTTTTCCTGGAGTTCTTTAATTCTGCTGCATGTTTTAGCTTCCAGGCTGCTGTAAAAAAAAAGACTTATTTTAGTTAGTGTGCTCACTGTAAATAGAGAGCTTTTAGTTTAGAAATTCAGAAAACACATCAATGTTTACCTTTGTAAGAAATTAATCTACAGTTTGAATTCATTTTATCAGGACAAGGAGGAGGGATTTTCTTTCATAACTGAAGTGGACATAAGTGAAATTTTTCAAAAATTCATTTTTATTCATAGTTTAGTAACTTAGAATGAAACAAAACTGCACTTTAAAAGTACTTTTTCTTGCTTCGTGGGAACACACTCCATTTGAGCTATTGTGGGGAGGAAAGGGAACAGTATTAGTTGATTCAGCTGCATTTTAATTTATAGTTCTGACTCAAGAAGTCAGTTTTAATGAGCACTTACCCAAATGCCTATATGTAGAGATAAATTTGGGCATGTAGGAGCCACAGCATTCCAGGATCTATTGCTGAAAGTTTTAAATGGATCTTAATTGTAGAAAAAGGATTTGTGACCTTCCTAGAGACAGGTAGGGCTGCGAGCCCAGTCCTGGGAAGCATCGTGGACAGCTCACAAGTCACAGGCAAGTGAAGGGCAGGAGACAAAAACTATTGAGGAAAACTGAATTCACTGGAGGGATCCTGGAGCTTACAGAGTTAACACCAACCAGAAGAAGGAACAAAGGTTTGTAGGCTTCCCAGTAAAATGACAAACCGTACGTAATGATTTCTTGTGGCTACGTTCTCATAGCTGGATTTGGTTTGTTTTTCTGAGGCTGATTTGCTGTGGAGGAACAGATTACTCTGACAGAGAGTGCACATCCTAGCACCTGGTGTGGTGTCTCACAGCAACTGTCCTTAAACCACACACATGGCTGAAATACTTTACTGCATTGGTCTGTCCTTAGTTTGACCCTTCTCCTCTATTGTCAGAATTTAGACACTTTGGTAATACCAGGTCTGTCCATTCACACCTGAATTACCTGAGAAATTGAACATCAATGTCTAGGAAGTGTCTTTATCTTGATCATCCTTCTTTTCTCTCTTGTCATTCCACACCAACTTTGACTTCCATCTCTCTCTTTTATTTTCACTGAACAGGTCTTTCCTTGCATCTTTTTTCCAAGTTACTGTCTCTGTTTCTTCCTATTCAGAATGTATTTCCTTGTCTCCAAAACTGGACTCTAACCTATTACTCTTCTGTTCCTCTTTCAGTTTCTTCATTGCTTCTTCATTCCATCTTAGACATGTCGCAATTTGCAGTTTTAAGGTGCTTTGTGGCTCTTCTTTTGTTTGTAGCAGAACTTTACAATTCCACCAAAGTTTTGTTATCATTTTGGTACTTGGTGTTTCACTTCTTTTACTTTCAGAGTTAAATACTCCTTTATGTCCAGGCTCCTTTAGCTACAGTGGTGGAAGGTAAAAGCGGGTGGTGAGGATTGTACCCTGAGGATGATGCTGTTGGAGGCAATTCCAGAAAACAGCCTGGAGTGATTTTTTGTCTGGTATCACTTGAGTTTTCCTGCCTGTTATGAGCACTCTGTAGTCATGGATGTTTTGTTTGAAAATTAATTCGGGCCATGAGAACGCAAACTTGTATTTTGTATGGTTTAGAACCCTTGTGCCTAGTTGGCTTATCTCTACCTGTGAGTGGCCATTTTTCAAACAACGAGGTTCACCCATATGAGTTTCAGGGTTGCTCTTTGCTGGGAAAGCTCGTCACGATGTTGGTTACTGAGACAGTGTCACTTGTTATTTCTTTGGAGCCAGAAAGGCTGGCATTCCATCTGTGTCACTGAACACAAAGTGATTCACTGGCACTATTGATCTAAACAAGCATCATTAGCACTGGTCTGTCCCACATCCCGGAGGTGTTGGGACTCGCAGGTGTACGGGCACACTTGCCAGGAGCCAGAACTCTGCCACACTCCCTATCAGGTGTTTGTGAGCTGTTGGATCTTCTGTGTGTTCAGATCTCCATTCAGCTAGTGAAGGATCCTGGCTCTGTGGATACCCTTCATAGAATGTATTTTAAGGGAAAATTCAGGGCAGCAGATCGGGAGAAAGATTCTCTTGTGAAACTAGTGAACTTCCTAGACACACAGAGCAGAGCTCCTGATGATTTAGGGAACAGCTGTAGTGCCCTTGCTGTAGAGACAGCCCCACATGACATGTAATGAGGGGACTTTGTAGATGAGCAGAGAATTTGAGGATTTTCCAAATGATCTGTGATACTGGAGTTGGAAGTCCTGACTGATGTCTTTGCTTTATATACAATTTGTCACCAGCTGCACACGTCCAGTGGTGGGATGGCCTGGAAATGTAACATTCTGCTTCTCAGAATGCATTTCCTTCAATGCTTTCATAATGCACACTGTTCTCCTGAAGTAGCCACATTAGAATCATAGCAAACTTATTTATATTTTTAACACCTATTTTTATTTTGTTTCCTTCCAATTTAAGTTTACACTTGCAATTTAATTCATATATCTCTTGTACTACAGCTGGGGAACACAAGCCCTTTATTGTAAGCTATCATTTGTAATTAAAGGCCCCGGCTAATTGTGAGCTAACTAACCTAACTGGCATAAACACTGCTCTTTGGGGAACTGATCTTTCTTTCTGTGAGTTTAGAAAAGGAAGGTGGAAGTAGATAGCCCTGAGGAGGTATGGTGTGTTAGCTATAGGTACGTACCTCTTCTCTCTCCAGGGGGCTGGATTAAGATTATCCACAGCCAAAGCACTTTAGGAACACAAAGCATCATTTTTCAGTGTGTGTCTTGTACACCACTTATTTTTTGTTGAGTCAGTCCCCAGTGAAATCGCTACCAGAACCCTGCAAAGATGGCTGCATGCGTTTGGACTTTGCTGGTCCAGATTCCAGTAGTCAACAAGCCTAAAATGTTCCCATCCCATGTGGGGATCTGTGCTGCCCTTTGGTGAAGGTTTGCTTTAGGTGGCAGGCTCTTCCCGAGCCCCCATTCTTTAAACATCTCTTTGACTGTACAGTTACTAGTTACAGCAGAGTAATCACAATGTGTGTGCGATGAGTGAACGTAGTCTGCTTTGTGGTGCTACATCCTCTATATTTTATTTCTCCACTCACTAGTTAGTGAAATTCAGAGAACCTCAGCGTCTCTAGGTAGCTGTGTGAATGAGCGAAATTTGGTTTAAAAATTTGTTTTAGCAGAAGCTGTTCACACAGCTAATATGTAACAGATGCAGCAATGGAGGTGTTACAAACCAGAAAATAAAGTTGTCTAAGGTGATGATCCCATTAACTTCGGTATCCAAATCCCTCACAACACTTGGTGTGTTTATTTTCAACACTCCCTTATAATATGGAGATGTTATTTTTTTCCTATTTGACTTGGTGGAGACAAAGAATTTGCTGCACAGATCACTGAAGAAGGACTGCAATATTTTCACCTCAGTAAATATTATTCCGCCTAACTGCCGAGTGCCCAGCTCCTCGCATCCAGCCTGGCTCACCGGAGTGTGGGAGCAGCAGTGGTGGGTCTTGCAGCTGCTTTTTATTTTTCACTGGGAGTTTTGGTCTGTATTTCCTCCTTTGATTTGAAATAGCTCAGCCTTGTACTGATACAGTTGGACAGAAACCCACTAAATACTTCCCAATGATTTTGTTTATTCCTCAGTCCTGAAGGAATTGTGTAATTGATGTGAGATAAGTCCTTCTGGAAGGATTCTTTCAGTTCTGTATGTCTGGGTGGTTATTTCTGCCATGCCCTTCCAGGTGCAGGGCCTGAGCTGCCCATGGGGCAGCTGGCTGTGCTGGCCTGTGGTGGGGCAGCCCCGGCTCCAGCCCTGCCCACTGCTGTCCCCACTGGGATAATGGCCAGGCCCACGGGCAGGGGCAGCCCCACAGCTCAGGGGACAGCGCTGCTCCTCTCTCACCACTCTCTTACACGAAGGCTTTGCTGGGATGTCAGATCTTAAGCACATGCCAGAATGTCACTACAGCAATAAAAATGTTATCCCTTTCTATGATAAGAAAAGGTGTTTTCAGAATTCAAATTAACAAATAATTAGATGTATTTTCAGTAATAATACAAATATTTATTATTATACAATTTTAAAGCACCTTATAACTATTAACTGATTAACCTTGACAATATTCAAGTGGGGAAGGAAGTGAAAGCAGTCATATAATCTCTATTTTTGGGTAATACTTGCAGGATTATGTGATATTTTCAATGTCTAACATGGATTACCACTAATAAAGAGACAATGAACCATGTTATATGTGCAGCTCCTGAAAGCAGTGTGGGTGCTCACTGGTAAGGGCAGCTGAGCTCAGGTTTTCATATTAATGGAAGATAAAGGGAAATACATAAAAACCAAGAATCTTGCTCACTTTACATGCTACATGTTTCCAAAAAATACCATAGAGCCTCTTGCCCTGGTAAGGTTAAGGAGCAGCTGGACACTTAGGAACAGTGTAATGTTTGTCATATTTGAATATAAAAATACGGGTATTTTAATGAACATAAATGTGAAATTATGCAGCAGTAGGTGTATCTACAACTGGCCAAGTGGTTTGTCTGTTCTGTTTTAATTATGCTGTGGCTACGTGAACACACATAGCGACAGCAGCCAGCTCCAAACTCCATTTCACAGCTGTTATCCTTTATACAATTACCAGAAGGTATTTTAAAGAAATCAACCACGAAATTATTTTGTGGAACAAATAGAAATGATCTCTTACTGAAAGGTAAAAAATCCTGTAGAAGTTCCAATTGCTGTTTTTGCCATTCCTGAGCAGTTGGCTTGAGCCTTTGTGACTTAAATGACCAGAACAAAGTGATTGGCTTCACTCACAGCCCCTGCACTCGAGGGGCTCTGAGCAGTCCCACAAGAGGACACCGCTTGGGAACGTGTCAGGCAAAAGGATCACTTCGGGGTTTGCCCCTTTTTGACCACATTGCTGGTCTGTAGCAGGTTTACTGCTATACTGGATTCTTATAAAATCATGAGAATATTTTTACCTGTGCTGGTTTAGAAGAACTTCTCTTTTTGTACATGAAACTGATAAACAGCCTTTAAATGAAGCGTTTTAACAAAGCAAGTGACAGCATAAACTGGCTTAAAATACTGAGCTTTCAGAAAAAAGGATGTGTAGGGATGTGATTTATGTGTGGCCCTTGAATTTGTGCCTGAGGATTATTTCCTTGTGGCATTCCCTGGAGAGAGTGTGAGAGACAGGGTGTGCACATTAAAGACCTTTGGCTGGGGGAGAAAGCTTTCCAGGGAAGGAAGAGTGCTCAATAGGGGGAACTTGCAGCTGGAGCATCCCTAGATGAGAAGAAAGGTGGAGAGAGGTGAAGCAGCCGAGGCAGGTCCATCAGCTGTGACTGCAGTGGGAGCACCCCCAGCTCTGCCCACGTTCCTGCGGCGCTGCCTCCCTCCCTCCCGGCACTCGGCTCAGAGCCCATCCCGCGGCAGGGCCAGGCAGCTTTGGAGCCAGGAGCACGGGCTGCTGAGTCCTCAGGAGTCCCACACACTCAGTTTCCCTGTCCTTCACTCAGATAATCAAAGAATGCAAGAAGTAGAAACCTTGGAAAAAATTCTACGTGGATGCTTTTCCTACTGAAATCACAGTTTTCGATGCAATGTGGGTCTTCAATACCTTTCCAGCCCCTTTCCCCAACATTATTCCAGTACTGAAAACATTTGATAAAGGAAACAGGCATAGGTGAAGGAAGCTGAAGCATTTGAGAAAGAATAAGAGAAGAGCAAGAAAGAGGGACAGTCCTTTCAGAAGAGGGGAGCACTGCAGGCACTGGGATGTGAGGGAACTCCTGGGTGAGCAGGAGCCCGTGGGAAGGCAGGGTGCCCTGGGCTGTGCCAGCAGCACTTTGGTGGGAGATGGACATGAGATACAAGGGGGGAAACTCCTGATTTTGTGTTCATCAGGTGAGTGGTGTTTGTCTCACCCAGACAAATGCTGCAGGGATCGAGGGCTGTCGAGGATTCTGCATGCTGCCAAATTTCTCAGCATCCTTTCACATGCCCTGTGCAGACAGAGTGCCATCCTCTGTCCTTAGTCCGCTCCTGGCCCAGGCAGACTGTTTCCAGGGATTGAAGGAGAGGGAAGAAGGAATATTTTGCAGACAGAAGCCGCTTCTCATGGCTAGGACTACTTTTCTAATATGTTACCAGTAAAAACATCTTTCCCAATTCCAGCACTGATGAATTTGTGAATATGCTTTTGCTTTTTTAAACACTGCAGGTCTTTAAATGCTACCCTGTTATATTAAATTATTTCAGGTTTGGTTTCAAAATGCTCGAGCCAAATTCAGACGGAACCTCTTACGTCAAGAAAACACAGGGGTGGATAAGACTTCAGACTCAACACTCCAAGCAGGGACCCCCTCAGGTCCTGCCTCAGAAATATCCAATGCCTCCATGAGTCCATCCAGCACTCCCACTACTTTAACGGACTTGACTAATCCTACTATGCCAACTGTGACGTCGGTCTTGACATCAGTGCCCGGAAGTCTTGAGGTTCATGAATCTCGAAGTCCTTCACAGACAACTCTTACAAATCTTTTCTGATGACTCTTTCTTAATAATTTCTTTAAAAAAGAAATTATTCTTAGCTGAAATTCCAAGTGTATTTTAATAGAGGCTTTGAGCAACTGACTAACCACAGTTAGGATCTCTCCTAAAAAACCGAAGGAAAAGTAGTGTTCTGGTATTACGGAGTATGGACTGAAGAATAACTTGGAAGATCTATTGCAACACAACATTTGTGTAACTGTACAGTTTTGTGGACTGAGCAAGGGAAACAGCAATTAATTTAAGTTGGCTAAAGCTTCTGTATTTTCAAAGACTGCCATGTGCCTTATATACTGTTTTATCTACATTCTTTGGATTCCATGTCCACTTCTCTCTTTTTCTCTCTGTATATTTATGACCAGGGCAAAAATGTTAAAGAATTTGTTACTTTGAATAGTCCTAAGCCTTTCATTGGTTGCTTTGTTGTTTTAGAATTTTAAGGTCGAAGTCTGTTCGAATACCAGAATTTGTAAAATCTAACCAGTAATAAAACCACTTATGGAAACTACTTGGTAATGGCTGCAATTACGTTTAACATTAGTGTCACAATCAAGGTAGGCTGACTGGATTTAAAAGGGTTAGAAAACTGCACTTCAAACACAGTGTCTGCCTAGGAAAAACCCTAAATGTGATGTACACATTCCTCTGGTTCCTAAAGCATATATGGGTGAGAAATCCAGCTTGTACAACAGACTAGGTATCTTCATTGTAGAGAAATAATGTTAGTTGCAGGTAGAAGTTATCAGATAATGTTAAAACTCAAACAGAAGAACTATACTTAATTTCGCCACGTGAAGGAAACCTGACTTTGACCAGCATGTATGAATCTTGCTTTTGTGCAAGATTGTGGCTTGTCCCATGTCCTGGAGGAGGCCAGCAGGGGTCCCACAGCTGTGTGGCCACAGCTGGTCCATCACAGAGGTGGACACTGGGAAAGGTTTGCCCTAGGAAAAAGGCAGAAGTATTTCAGGTTATTTTACAACACTGGTGGGCAAAGTTGAGGCAAAATTATGTTTTATAAAGTCACAGCCTTGCATTTTTTCTAATGCTTTGAAGGAATAAAAAGCCAAGGAACAATATATTATTGACACTAAAAGTGGTTATTCCTTTAATCATTATGGACCTTTCAATACAATTGAATTCCTTCTCCCCAAAAATCTCTGCAGAATATAACTCATATTTTGCATTTTTTTCCTACTGTTTTTAAAGTTGCTTTTCTGTAATAAAAGAAATACCTCAGCAAAGTTTAAATTTGTATAAGAACGAGTCTACACTATGCTGTTTGCCCAGTAGGTTTAGCGGTTTGGAGTGGTACATAAGATGCAGATGGTTGCTCCTTTTCAAACCTGTTCCAATCAGTTCTTTCAGTCAGATGTTGGGTTGTACTGGCCAGCTCTCTAAAACTAATCCCTCATTCCCATTGGATCAGAATTACCAAAAGATTATTCCAGATAAACAGCAAAATAGATGCCAAGATTTGTGTTCTTTGCCCTTCTCAGGGCATTGAAGATGGTTTTGTAGGCTGGACTCTTTCCTAACAATGTTTTGGTTTTTAAAATGCTACATTTATTCAGTTTTCTGAGCTGCAAATTGGCTATTCTTGTGCAAGCCAAATTCCTATCGAGATCAGGGAGAGATTTCAGAGCATGAGGACTATGGGATAGAAAAGCTGACATAATTAGGTCATTTATTAACCTTTTTTACACTTCATCTTAAAAAACGCCACGGGTGAGCTATGAGTAAAGCGAGACAGTCCTCAAAGATGGGAACTAGCTGAGATCCGTGAGAGGGATTGAGGTCTGGTCACCAAACCTAGGGGTGGCAGAGTCCGTTGAGTTTATGCACAGTGATGAGACATTAAAAAAGATAATTTATGTTGAATTTATAAATGTTACAGGTTTATCCAGGACATTTTTCCTCGTAATCCAAATGTCTAATAAGGATGTTGTGCTGGTTGGTGGACTGTAATAGATACATATCTGCCTTTCAAAGCTGTTCTGACACGGAGATTCTGCTGTTTGTAATGTTTTGTTCATTGTCAATCACCTTGGAGTTTTTTTTTTTTTTTACATGCTTAGCTGGATCTTTTCTTGATTTAAAAGGCAATTTTGGTCCACCATTAAATGGTTACAGCCCATAATTAAAACCCAGTGTATTAACCTGTAAACAGTTTAAACATTCTGAATCCTGAAATCTGAAGTGTTACGGCAAATGTAGCGGAGAACAATTCCAATGGTTCTTTAAAACTGTACTGCTATTATTTGTGATCTTGTATCTTAACTACCTGAATCCACGTGGATGGAAATACCTTTCAAATCAATTCTCAATATTGCCTTTTCAAACACCTGACCTTCATGAAGGGGAATACTCTCATGTTAATCTTATCTGAAACCTATACGAGACAATTAGAGAAATTGTCTGGTTTAATCAAATCAGGGATTTTGCATATAAATAAGAGACAATATTCTATGTAGGGTCTTTATGTAGGTGCATTAGGATTCACTCTGGCTCCGATGACCTATGTTGTCCCCATGATTGTTTCAATCCTGTGGTATTGTTTGGTTGTTTAGAGCTTGTTGGTTTTGAATGCTGTACATTTTTTTACTACTGCAATCCTAATGTTTCTTCACATTCTTGTACAGTTCCACATTTGATGTATTAGTCTGAAATTCTGTTAAAAACATGAACAAAAATGGAAATGATATTTCTTTGGAAGTGTATTTTTACTGTATATCTAATTTGAACTAGTTGAACATACTTCTTTACATTTTGCATGGTAGGTGTGTAGTTCATTTTTTAAATATGAAAGAGACTTAATAGTAACTTAGAACAAGAATATAATGAAACTATACAAATATGGAAATACATACAATGATTTGCTACTTTTTGACTCAAGAAGCTTTTTGAAATACATTTTACCTAGTTTATTTAAGATAATGCAGATATTTTGTCTTTGAGTTCATACGTAATACAGAATATAAGAGGGGATTACATACTAGAAAAACTTTCAAGTTAACTTGGTACTCACCAGCACAGTGGATTATTCTTGTCAAACAGAGAAAGGACATTTGATTTTAAGAGTGCTGAATATATTTTGATCTACAGCAGAGAGGGATGGGATTGCTGCAAGTGATATGCAATCACAGCTTAAAATTTATTGACTCTATTAATGGCTACATTTCATAAAACTTATTTTTTATTCAAATTATCTAATTTTGGGAAGAGAAGACCAAGGATCATTATACTAATGAAGAAGCTGAATGTGTGCCCTGGAAGCAAAAGTCAATTTATCAAATATACTATGGATGCAGAGGGTGCCTCCAAGATATTTTGGTTTTCAAACTATCTCTTCCTCCTGGCTGTTTAAAAACCCCACATAACGAGGCCACTTTCCTATAACTGTTTTCTATTTTTTGTCTGTTGGAAGGAAGCTTAGGCACCTGTAAGAACAATCTTCATCTAAAAGAAAAGGAGAAAAAGACACAAATTAAAATAAGAATCAGGCTTTGTCCTTAGGTGTGATGATGGCAAAGATGTCCAGGTGACTGAAAGAAGTCAGTGGAATGGCCTGTGCCTTTCTGAGTCCCTCTCACCTGTTTTTGCACAGGCTGCAGGTGAAACCCTGCTGCACACAGAGGGAGCACACACACCAAACCCCTACCAGCATCAGACCTGTCCATGTCGAGGAGACAGAGCCCAGCCCAAAAATTACTCCCACTGAAGCAGCAAATACTGACAGGCCTATAGGTAGAAATTTATATTACTGCCATTTCTGCTGCAATTGTACTCTCCCCCCAACCTTTCATACTTGTTGAACAAGTGCTCCATACCCCCATTCCGCCTGGGAAAACTCGAGCTGAGCTGGACCAGGGCTGTGAGTGGCATTTATCCATTTGACAATTCATTTTCTCAAGGACTAGGAAAAAAGATACACTGGGCATTTAATGGATTTCTGCTCAGATTAGTATGATGTTAGCAGCTCTTTCTGGCCTAATAACTGGATTTTTGTAGCAACTAAGGCCAGTAAATATTTTGGGGGTTTTAATTTGAGCGAAGCATAGTACTTAAAATATGCAGCCTGCTGTCAGTAAATTCAGACCTTGCAGTATCATTTATTGTACTAATGCATAACACTGTGCAAATTATTATTTCTGGAGAAAACCACTTCTGTGCAAGTTCTTCTTTGCCCTGTAAAAGACATGGTTCTGCCTATATATTTACACAGCTTGTTTACATGCCACTGTATCATTTTATTACATTGTAAAATCCGGCACTTAACAGGAAGTTACATTTTTGCAATAACATCTAGGAAAAAAGAAATAATTAACCTTTTTGTTAAAGAATGAAATCTATTCTTTCCCCTGCATAGTTTAGCCCAGTAGCTGGGGGGTGGGGGGGACTGGGGGGGGGCGGGGGGGAAGTAGCAGCCAAAACAAAAGGGACACAAATATTTGGAAAGACTGACCTCACTCTATGGTGACCTGTTTTAATTGATGCCTCTCTCCAGTGCATCCAGATCCCGGGGTGATTAGGACTGGGAAGCCACAATGGATCTGCAGCACTGCAAACACTGAAATAACCACTTGCAGAACACCACTTGTCTTTTTCTTGCAGTGACACAAAACTACCAAGGCCGTTACCCATCCACGGCACAGTAATTACTGTGAATATAACACTCCTTGGTTACTACTCAAAACCAGTGAGAAGATCCTCAGGCTTTGGTAATTTAGTGTTCCTAGAAAACGGTATTGATTTTCCATGGGCATACTGATCCACTACAGAGTATCAGTGATGAGGAGCTCTAATCCATAGACTGTTTGTGTTGGCTGAAGGCTGTAGCAGACAGCCAGGGATGAATCCTTCCCTACACAGAGCTAACCCCCAAATTCTCCCAGTGGCTCTCCATGTACAGATCTTACTGGCTCTCCTTGATGACTGAAGGAAAGAATGAGTCCAAGAGACATATTCATATTCTTATCAGAGTGCACAGGTTCCAACTGTGCTTTTTTGATTTCAACCTCCAGCCTACACAAACTGCATTTTCACCAACTATTTCTTTTGCCTTCCCACATCATTTCCTTGTATTTCATCAGTCATTTTTGCTGTCCTTCCTCTGGAAATGAAGACTTACAAAAGAGGTACTCTGTAATATGGCTTTGCAGGCTATGATTGAGCAAGAAACTGATGCCAAGTCTTACCCAAGTCTGGGCAAAGATTCTGGGAACGTGGGGAAAACAATTTCTGAGAGGCCGGTCTGTCACCCACAGACAGATAAGAGCGTAAAGAGACACCATTGCTTGGAACAAGCCTCCCAAGACATCTCATCTCTTGAACCCAGACCTTCTGAGAATTTGTTAATGGTCCTATGAAACATTTTGAGGCAGAAGAACACTTTATTTATCATTGCTTTTGTGATTATCCCAGACAGGCAGTTTCAGCTCTTTCCCACTGTACATCCTGGAACACCTTCTGCTGGAGCACAGGCTGTGTCTGGTGGATTTAACCCTGCTGACCACAGACTCGCCTTTGTTAGTTCACATGCACAGATCCCTTAGAAGTAGCTCAAAAGCTTTTGTATCCACTTTTGTTCCTGTATGATCTGACCGTTTCTGAGAAGCTGGCAGACAAGCGTGAGCTGCCCACGGGCTGGGGAGAGGAGAGGTTTCATAGCCAGGAGCTTGCACTGCTCTTTTAAAGGAGGCTCTTCCCCCCAGTTCTGGCTGCAGTGCTCACTTCCATCTGGCCAGGGCTTGTTAGGAGAGTCCTCGGAATGGTCCCTGCCAGCTGTTGATGCATTTTGGAGCTGATGTTATGCTTAAAAAAATCAGTGATGGGTGTTCCTACCACCTCATTCAGTCAACTCTAGTTAATGCAGAGCCAGACTTTCTCCATTTCATCCCCGTTGGCGCTGACTCCTCACCCAACACGCTGAATGACAGCAGAAGTTACACCACAGCCAGTGTCGCTCATGCTACAGAAATAAGCCCAACCACCCACACTCTGAGAGGCTTTTTAACATAACGAGGGCCATTTGTGGCCTCATTTCTCTGTACGTCTTTTCCAGTTCTGCCCCTATTGTACGTATGGAATTCAGGAATCCATGCTGGATTAATCTAAAAGCTGTACAATGCTCTTTTTTGTGATTCTTTACTCTTCATCTCCCTGAGTGCAGACAGTTCCTACTCATGTTTTGTGTCCATATCTCTTTTTCTATCACTCTGTTTTGTCCCGGGGATTATAGATTGTGCACACCAACACCCACTGGGACTGACAGGATTCTCGATTCTCCAGAGTCCCTTCTGGCTATCCCAGCACAAAAGAGGAGTCTCAGAAAAGACATTGCCAGGTATTTATAGAACTACTTTCTCCTCACAAAACAGCTCCAGCTCCTGGGGATCTGTGTTGGGAGCACAAGGTGTGTTGGAGCCACTTACACGCAGGTACCATCATTATCAGCTGCCTTAGAACAGACCAAAAGCTGGGCTGCTTTTAAAGATCTGCATAAAGATATAATCCATTTTAATTCCAGAATTATAATGGAGCTGATGCCAGGCATTAGAGGGAAGAATGTGTTTCTGGCAGGACTCCAGGTATTTCTGTTCTTTCTTTTTCTGCCTGTTGGCTGGAGCAGAGGCTGGGACAGGACTCCTGCCTCCTGCTTCCACCGCAGACGCTCTGTGGCCAGCACAGGGAGGCTGGCCAGAGGTTACTTACTGTTATTTTGAGAAAGTGCTTTGAAGTCCTGGAGTGAACAGTGCCAAACTGGAGCAAAAGGCAAAGTGGAAGTCATTGCACTTCCCATGGGAGGCCATGAGAAAATGGCACTGCAGCAGATGAGTGTGACCATACGTGTGCACCTTCAGTCTCACCTCTGAGTCCTGATTGCTGCTGACCCGGCTGTGCTGACGACAGGAGGGCCTGGGTTACGTTACTTTGGAGAACAGAAACCAGAAACTATCGCTTGTTTAGGGATTTGCAAGATGTGTGAGAAGGCACAAATCAATCCCACACAACAGACTCAGAGGAATTTAGAGTGGAAGGTACTGAAGGGAATCTCTGTTTTCCAGGAAGGAGGCACTAGATCATAAATATGGTACCTGGAGATGAGAAAGCAGGGACCTGTGATGCAGGGCTGTGGGAAACCGAATACAGCCAGGACAGGTAAGGCTGAGAGCATGAGCAGTCTGTTCTTTTCCTTCCCTGAGGGACAGGTAAAGTCCAAGGAGCTTTACAACTGAAAGAAGGCAAAGACCCATAAAACCCATGGAGAAGTGTTTGGGAAGAACAGTGGGCCTGGAGGTCAGGAGTGCAGCATTCCCGAGATAAGGAGAAGCCACTGTGTTAGAGGTGATGCCACCTCTGGCCTCCAGGAAGGCTTTGAGTTTGAGGAATGATTTCAGACTCCTGCTTCACAGGTCAGAGAGAAAACTGGCTCTAGTGTGTGTAACAATACCTGAACACCCCACCCTCCCCCCAGCTCGGCGCGGCCGCCCTGGCTGCTCCGCGAAGGGAAGAGGTGCAGGGGTGTCAGAGGGCTGTGTGCTCTCTTTCACACTGCCAAGTGCTCTGTCAGAAATCTGAAGGAGACAAACCAGGCTATTGCACATGCTGCCTTTGTACCCCAAACTGCTCTTTGCTGCTGTAAGCTGGCTCTCTTCATTAAATGTATTTACTTAGCAGCAGATCTGTTCTTACATATGAATAATTGACGAGGAAAATGTCACTTACTGCACTGGTGCCGCACGATTCTGGCTGCTGAGTTTCCAGCACTACAAAGCCTGGAACAGGAAACTCTAAGACCAATTTCTCCTTTTACAGAGTTTAATTTTGGATATGTTTCTTATCTTGGTGCGGCACCAAGCTGTTGAAAGTGACAAAACCAGATGTCATAAAATGCAGGGAAAATGCAGCTGGACTGAACCTCAAGTATTAACAAAGCCAATTCCCTTGACAGACACTAATCTTATACCTTCAAACCCAGGAAAGATTCAGTTAAACTCACAATCATTTTATAGTCTCTGTAGAACCATAGCAGCTTAGGGATCCTTTGTTTTTCCTCCATAAAGAGGAAAGTTATAGTGAAAGTGCCCTTCTTAAGTTGGGTGTTTTTAAATACTAACGTTTATTGCTCTGCAGTTTCTCTTTATGTGTGCACAGAGAACAAGAGCACACCTCACTGCACAGGCCTATTTTTAGAAACAATAAAAGAGCCCTCTGTTAATAACTGGTTACTCTTTTGCCATTTGCATGGCTGATCACTGTTAATGATCCAGCTAACGGATTCATTAGGGAGGCTGCAAGGCTTGGGTTCTGCAGGATGGGATCAGTGGTGCTCGGGAATGCAGCGCGTGCGTGCACAGCTGTCACCTCTCTGGGAAAGCTCCTGTGCTGGGACACCCGCAAACCACCCCCCATCTGAGTCCTGTGTGTCAAACCCGTCCGTCCCCAACGTTCCATTAGTCCCAAAAACAGTCTGATGAGGCCCAGCTGCAGCAATTTCTTTGGATTAGCACTAAATCTCCAGATTCGCCTGCTACTGAACATAGTCTCTCCCAGAGCTCCTGCTTTGGGCTCCTCCACAGAGGCACAGCACCAAGAAGCAAGCTGGTGCTCAAACTTCCTAACAGTTTCTAAGAACGTTTGGATATAGGAAGAACAAGAAGTAAGTACTTAAATAACATCTGCTTTATTCTCTGTGCTGCTTTTGGACACAGATCAAGACTAAAAGCAGTGGTCTGCAGCACATAATTGTGGGCATTTATCAGGTGACCCCCTGATCAGCTCTGTGGAGCAGCCAGGCTGCGTTACCAGGTGGTGGCTGCCCCAGCAGCCCCTGGCTCACAGCCCCCAGCCCCAGGCATGGTGGGACCCCCAGGCAGGCAGGTGGAGCTGGCTGGGGAACCCCTGTGTCATCTCACAACTGCTCGGTTGTACAAAATATCTCTTTAAAAAAGCAGCTTTGCCTGTGCTTTCCACAAGACCATTTCCGCTATTTTAAGTGGGCATGAATGAAAAATGAGTTTATGTGTTCTTGGCAAGGCATCTGGATTGTCAAAGCATTGCATTAAGTCGACCCCAAGTAAAGGTCTGAATTAGAACATAAAGGGATTACCAACAGATCAGTTGTGTTGTTGCAGAGCTCAGCCATACATCCGTGTGTAGGAAACACAATACTTTTCTTGCAAGCTGAGCCCTGTGCATCTCACAGGACATTAATGCAAAAGTGGGAGAAATCCAATCTTAATCTTCTAGAGAGTGAAACACTGATACAACATGTCATGCCCTGTCATCACCTGTTGCTAAGGGTTGAGATATTCCCAGTGTCGGAAGGAGACTGTGAATGAGGAGTGCATTTTGATGAGTGCTGAGGAGGGGAGATTCTCAGGAACTGTTGGAAATTCTGCTGTTTTATAGCATATAAAATATACCTGACCTGAGGCAGCAGATCAGCAGGGGCAGTCTGAGGTGCACACACTGAAAACATCTCCTTTTGAGCTACTGACACATTTAGCAGCTGCCAGTCAAGGAGGAGAGCTGATCCTCTCTTAAGCAGACCTCCTCACAACCTATTGTTGCAAAGGCCTAAAACGTGGCTCCTTCTCCAGCGTTCCCTTGGCCCAGATCGAGCATCTCTTCCAGCTTCATATTCTCCTTACATCCCTCTTTTCATCTTTTGTGCGCTGCTGTCTCGCTTCCACCTGCTGCCTCCCCAGTGCCACCTGCTTGTCTCTCTGCCTTGGGCTCCTTTGTTCCTGTCCCTTGTCCCTGCTCCCCGAGGAGGGCAGCGCCGGGGGTGCATTGTCCCAGGTTGCTCCCCGAGGCAGGGCTTTACTTACTCGGCTCGTTATTGCAACCGCAGCCTCGCCTTGCGTCACCAGGCACCGGCACCGCTCCACCGGCACAGACAAAGCCAGGAGCGGAGCAGCCCGGGAGGGAGGGAGCCCCGGCAGGCAGGGTGCCAGCACAGCGGCAGCACAAACACACACGCGAGCCCGGGGGGGACACACAGGCCTCCAGGGACAAGCAGGGCCAGAGAGTCGGAGCAGCGCAGGCCTGGAAGCTATGGCAGCTCTCTACACCTACATAGGGAAACACACGGCAAAGCCAAAGAGCCACAGCATCTTTTTTTCATAACCACACATCCATCTTGCCATTAAATTCTACTGGCAGATCCATTGTCAGCTGTAAGAGTGGGGCTGAAGTGCTCCTTCCACCTGCATTTGGTTGCGTGTCCTTGGATTGTGAAGGCCTCTGTGCTGTGTGTGCTCGGGCCGCTGGCCCAGGTGGCCTCCACTGTGAGACTCGTGGTGCTGCTGGCACCACCACCGTGCAGATCAGTGGGGTTTACATTAGTAGGACTTCCATTACTGTTGTTAGTAATAGTAGCAACTTAATACACTCTTTTCTGTGCTGTCTGGGAAACAGGGATTCCATTCCTAGGATTTTATACCAGGGATTGGGAATTACAGTTCCCAAACGCATCAGATTGTGGTTCAAACTATAATCACAGAATCGCAGATCGGTTTGGGTCGGAAGGGACCTTCAAGTCCATAGTTACAATCCCCTGCCATGGGCAGGGACGCCTCACCAGTGAACTGGTCAGATGGGTGTGCTGGGCTGGCACGGGGCCTCTTCAGCTAAAACCACACCTGACACCAAACCCACATGAGTGCTCAGTGCACAACCTCCAGGGAGCTGTGGGGTACAGGAATAGCACAGCCTCACTGGTATGGCTCCTGATCACCACTCCTTTTTCCCCAGGGAGTTTTGAGTATGGGATGCAGCCCCTCTCTGCTCTGCAAGAACCTCCTGGGGGTGAAAATGCTGCCATTCCTCTGAAAAGTCAGGCTGGGATTGCCTCCCTCCAAACCACGGTGGCTTCTGCAGCCTCATTGCACAAGGGAAAACATGAAGGGAAGTTCCGAGTGTGTCACTGCAATAGGGAGGCTCCTGGGAGGCTCTGCCTGCTGTGGTGGTGTACCAACACAGGGTGACACCTCTGTGTGCTCGGCCAGGCCTCACCAGGCCTCTGCAAAACTCCTGCAGACTTTAACCCCCTGCTACACTGAGCCATGTAAAGGTGCAGGAGACTCCCAGGCCGCCTGGTAATGAAATGAGCGAACAGGACGGGCTGTAAAGCAGCGTCACGGGTGCCCTTTCACCAACAGTGACCAGCTCGGGGACCTTCCCCTGGTCAGCACCAACAGCAGCACAGCAGTGTGGGGTCAGCCTTGGAGGGCAGGGCAAAGGGCTGCCAGCATGGCTGGGGAAGCAGTTGGTGCCATTATCTGCTAGAAACTATGGTTAAACTAGACTGCAGTGCACCACGCTGTCCGGCTCTCCCTAGCAAACAGGATAGGACCTCTCTGTTTGAAATACTGACAAGTGGACTTGACAATGTAGGCCTGGGGTGCAGCATGAAGCATAGGTCTGAGGATTCCCTGACCTGGAGAAAGGCCAGAGGCTCCCCCTTTCCCACAGCCTGCACAGAGAGTGTAAAACCTGTACACAAGCAGTACAGCCCCGTGTTTGTGGGCACTGAGCAGAGCGCAGCAGCAGAACTGAAAGGCTCTGAGAAGTGGGGGCTCAGCGAGTCTCATTTAATTATGAGAGTGGTGCTGGCTCGGCTCGGCCCCACCCACATGCCATTTCACGCCTGATTTCTTCTCTGATTTCTTTGGGGAAAGAGAGGGAATTCGAGTGCATGTAATTTGGGTTAACAAGACGCATTATATGCAGCCTCATTCTTGTAAAAACTTTCACAGGGAAATCACCCAACCCATGGAGAGAAAAAATTCTCTCCTTATTGTAATTTTTCCAAGGCTAATCAAACTCTCACCATTATCCTATTGATCACAGGGAAGGTTTGATTTTCTACCGGTTGCCTAGTTAAGGTACAGTAGCTGTTGCTTGGCTTACTTCATGCTGTGAGTGCAACAGAGATCAACCCTCCATTTCCATGCTCCTTTTTGTCCCTTTCCTAGATCCCTTTTTCTTCAAAGCTCACCTGCCTTTTGCTTTTGTGGTGCTCTACCTGCGTTTCGCCTTCTCCTATGTCTGTGGAGCAACAAAAGGTGAAAAGCTGGGTTTGTACAATTAAAATTGTCAGAGTAAAAATGGGGAAAAGCAAGGATCCTGGACAGGTTTGGAGACAGGAGGCAAAGAAAAAGTTAGAGATGAATGTGGCATCCCCCAACAATATGGACAAAAAGATTCCATGTCCAGTCCCTGCGGGTGTGAGGAGCAAAAACTCCCTCCAGCTTGGAGCAGTAATGATAAGGTGTGAGCCCTTGGTGGTGGTGAGTGGCCAGAACTAGCACTGAATGCACAAGGTCTGATCCTGCCATTCTTGCCCTGTGCTTTGTAGCTGCAAAAGCCGGTGTTCCTGCGGGAGGGAACGCGGCCGGCTCCGTTTCAAGGTGCAGCCCCGTCCCTCTGGGAACAGCTGCTGTGTGTCAGCGCAGCACGGAGCCCGGGCACGGCTACACAAGAGCAGCACGCTGGGGAAAGGTGCAGGCTTTGCTTTGCCTTCCCGTGTGAGGGTTTCTTTGGATGTGTTTTGTGTCCCTTCAAGTCACTTGGGAGTTTAGGAGAGCCAGAGAGAATAGCTTTTTCTGTCATTATTTGATAACCAATACAGTTTCCTTTGACCCTCTCCCCTCTTCCCAAAAAAGAAAGACCAGCTCAGCATTGTGTTATTTTTCAAAGCCTTTACAAATTAAGACAGTAACATGGAAATCCTCGTTGGGTTTCAGTTCATACTTCCTCCCATGCTGGGCTGAAATGGGGATTCTTTTGTGATGGCTGTGCTGCTTATTTTTTTAAAACCTCCTGAATTTGGCACACTGCCCTACTTTATTTTCTTTCCATTCTCTAGTGCTGCTCCCATTGGGAGGCTCATTCGCTTCTAATGCATGGTGTTATCTTTTGCAAGTTGAACTCTAAATCCCCGTGTTGTTTTTCCTTGCTTGTTATTCAGGTGCAGGGAATGTTAATGATGTCTCTTTGGCTGGTGGATGCTCTGGCTATGTGGCTTTAATTACTTTTATTAATGTGTTTTATAAAGTAAATTACAGATAAATGTAGATTTTAACTGCGGCTTGGAGGTGGCACATCTGTGAGGCTGCACGGGGGGGTGAGAGGCACAGTAACACCTTTCATAGCGAAAGGATGTTCCCAGGTGTGACTGGGAGAAGCTTTACTGAAGCAAAAGCTCCAAAACTACAAACTGGCACCTGCTGTGCAGAGGGACAGGGAAGGGAGAGGGAGAGGCAAGGAGCAGGACAACCTGCCAGGCTGTGCTGGCAGTCCCGGGAGGGCAGCGGAGGCAGCAGCCCAGGGAGGGCCTGACAATTGCTGGGGATCTTTCCAAAGCCCCATGGGCTCTGGCCAGCGCTCAGTGCCAGTGCTGAAGGGGTGATGGGAGGAAAAGGGACCTGCCCGTGGCTCCATGGCCCCGCGGTGTATCCCTGCCCGGGGGACGGGCGCAGGGGCAGCTGGGCTGGCAGTGAGCACAGACCTGAGCAGGGAGAAGGAGAAACCTGTATTGCCATGGAGAGAGGCTGAATCTGTCCGAGTGCTCTGGACTGAACTAGGATTAGAGGATTTAGCAGAGGAAAATACATACTGGTGTCTGTAGTTTGTCTGGTGTTTTATTGAACCAAGAGTCCCATGTGAGCCATGCAGTAAGCAAGCAGTAAAATCATCCAACAATGCCTTGAAAACTGTTCTGTCTCCAAACACGGCACCTCTTGGGCACTGGTTGTGTTCTTCATCCCAGGAGTTCCTGTTACCTTGGACAACACAGAGCCATTGCCAAAAATAAATAATTAAAGCTGGGTGGTGTCTGAGTCATAGATGTATTGAGAGGATTCAAGGCTGGAAAACAAGCTGATGGGTTTTACAAAGTGGCAAATCTGCAGGCTGTTCTCGCCTTCCTGAGCTCTTGCCCTTCATTTCTATGCAAGAGACATTCTCGGTTTGGGGGATTCTTACCAGGAGCTTGTGAGAGAAATGTTGAAAAGGGATTTTTCCAGGTTGCCTTTTCTGTCTTCCTGCTGCATTAGCTGCAGGTGGTGAAGCTGCTGTTTCGGCATTTCTTCTTCAAAAGCTATATCACGTAATATCGCTGAGATCACAAGGAGATGAGGAGAAAAATGGCCCTATAGGATTTTTGTTAAAAAAGGATCCATCCATAAAAGATGAAAGGTTAAATTGCTTTTAGAAATACAGCAGCGTTTAAACAGGTGAGGATCCTCGGAAACGGAGTTTGGATTCAATAAAGTAGCCATGCAGAAGGGCAGGAGAAGGCCTTTCTTTGGAGGGAAATGTCACACTTTAGTGTTAATAAAATGTCTAGTGGTATAATAATAATGATAGCAATCAGGAGCCTTTATTTTTCACCTGGCAGGGCTGGTTCATGCGTGTTTTTTCAAAGCTACCTGCAATTCAGGAAAGAACAAAAAAAGAATCAGGCATGCATTGACTGAAAAATATCAGAGTGGAAGAGAAGAGAGCCAGAGCAGCCCAAGACTCCTGAATGTTACTGGGGAGATGAAGAGTGCTGCTCCCAGGTGGCAGGACATTTTCTTCCTCAGCTTTTTTGATGTTGCCTCCTCGCAGCTGTGTTGTAAAGACATCGCAGGAGATTTACAATCCTAAAAGAACATACAATGAAAGTGTCAAAAGGAAAAGGCAATTGCAAACAATAGTTTTGCTCTGGACTGGCCCCCTCTACACGCTCCTTAGTGGTGATGTAGCACAAAGGCAATGAGCACACAGCATTAGCTACTCTTGCATCTCTTGTATATTTGTCAGGTTTGATGTGTCAGAAGTTGGTGGAACAAAATTTGTTCCCCACCTGTGTAGATGTCACTTACAGATTTCTGTGGGAAGAGAGGAAGGGCAGGAAACATTGGTCTTTTAGGGGCAGACAGTGACACCAGAGAGGATAATATATAACACACTTAGAGGTCTAATTATTGATTATCTGTACACACAAAAATGTAAAAATATCACTTTTCTTGCTTGACCTCTTTTTCCCATTTCCCATCAAGTTCCAAGGCATTTCTGGCTGTGCCTCTGTGGCACCTGCCTGATCTGTCACACCAGCACGGGGCAGGGTAGGGTGGGCAGCGCAGATGCTCCCAGCAGTGTGTGACACGTCTGGTGTGTGAGGAGCTGCCAGCCCTGCAGTGCTCACATGTGTGGAGCTGAGCCAGGGCACACATCTGGAAGGACCAGCCTGCTGCCTGCCAGAGAACTAATAGGCTGCAGGGACTTCTCTGCTCTAAACTCTCCTCTTGGCCTCATGCAGCAGCTGGCTGTGTTAGCTGGAGCATTAATATTTGTACATTAATATTAACGTCAGATCACATACCCAACCCCAGGAGCCAAGGCTCTTGAACAGTGCTTGCAGGATGCAGCCACAAGCACTCACTCCAGTGTTTTCTTTAAGAGACTCCTCGACCACAGATTTGCTGCTCATGCTGGCCCAGAGTGTGTGTTGATGGGGAAGGTGCCAGCTCTTGTCAGTCACTAGTGTTGTCGTGAACTAGCAGGGGCCACACAGGGTACAGCCATACGTGTCAGCCTTGTGAATGAGCGCTGGAGCAAGATGCGAGAATGTGAGATCCAGCTAAGACAAAGTAGCAGAGAGGAAAGGAGCTCCTGTGGCACCGGAGCTGCTGGGTCCTGCTCATCTAGCATGTCCAAAGCACGAGCAGCCTTCCCCCGCTCGCCCATCCAGTTGCTGCACCGAGACCTGATGACAGCACTGCTCCTGCAGCTGCTGGGAACATGGGGGGCGTTTCTGGTGTCAGCACAGCTTTGTCCTTGGGTTTTGTGAAAAACAGTGGGTTTGTGTATATTGGGACAAATAAAATCAAGTAACTCAGGTCAGAAAGTGTACCAGATGCTAGTAGTGAAACTGCCCCTGTTTGTTTGCATGATAGAGCTTCTGTCATCCAGAGCTGGAGGCTCTTGGGCATGTTTTGGCCTGGTGCCCCAGAACACATAGCCCTTGTTGGGTTTTACAGCCAGTTAAACTCTAGACATGTTTCTGTGACAACCTGACTCACCAGTCTCTTCCACCCCTCTGGCTCTACTTCTAACAACTCACATGATTTTGTCGCATGCCATTGGACCATTTCTGGTTTTCCTAAAAGCCCAACTGCTGGACTCAAGGCACTGTGTGAGGAATCGTAGTTGAGATAGCAGGGGAAAAAAAATCGCAGAACTTAGTTTTAAGTTGTTGATATTTAGTGCTTTGAGCTACTCTTTTGTGGGCTAGTGAATGCAAATGCATCAGTTTTAAAAGCACTTCTTTCTAACAGTAAAAGAAATCTCACACAGTGGTAGAAGTTGGAAACATTAGGGGAAGTCTAATAAGACTAGAAACCCTCTGCAGTGAGTGCTGCTCACCTTCCAGCAGTTACACCTTTCAGGGCACATCCTGGCTGCTCCGGGGTGTGGAGCAAATGTCCCACGCTTATTGCTGTGCATCCAGCACAGCCCGGAGCTGCCTGAGTGCTCTCGCTGTTGATTCAGCAGCAGCACACTTGGGAGAGCTCTGGACTTATCTTTTGCCAGGGTAGCATGTCTTTTTGACTAATTCTGATCCAGAATTTTCTTGGAAAAGAAAAACAACCCTGTGTCTGCCCAGATCTGTGTTGTGCTGCACATACAGTTATTTGTGTATGTGGGTCACAAATTCCGTTGCTTCCCAGTGTCCTCTGGTAGGCACATGGAATAAATTTACACCTCAAAATCAGAAGCCAGATTACTTTTTAGAAGAACATGAGACATTTTTCACTCTGAAAATTACATAGTGTGGAAATAAAAAGAAGTGAGTAAAAGAGTTTATGGGTTTTGAGCAAAAGGTGGTGCTGGCTTGGAAATTTCACTGGTGAGATATTTGCTACTGAACATCACAACTTTGTTCCACCAGAGCTCGGGACAGCAGAGCTCAGCTCGTGCTGCAAGGCTCCTGGAGGCTTCTCCCTTCTTCCTCCATGGAGTGATGTTGTGCTGTGCACAACAGGTGGGTTGTGAGAGACTGGCTGCTCCGAAATTTCTCAGTGCTCCATTCCAGCAGTGTTTAGGTTTGGCTGTAAAAATGTAGGTGCCCTGTCACATCACGAGAAAACACATGAGAAGGGCCAGCGCCATTCCTGGGTACAGCACTGGCAGCACAGTGACACTGTCACCTGTCACCTGCAACTGAAAGGGCAGAAAGAACCAGCAGAAATTCTGCACTTTCAGAGGTGCCTCCAGACTGAAGAATGTCTCAAGGATACAGAAGGAGGTGTTTATTATATACAGAGGTACTTATTGAACAACGTGCTTTTGTGGATCGCTTGAAAACGGAAGATGTACAGATCTGACAGAAGGACTGCTTTGACTCTCTGGGTCGGCTGTTTGTCGCCCAGGCCGGGGCTGTGGGCGGGCCCTGGCAGGGGAGGTGAGCCTCGGGTGCGGTTCTGTGAGCCGAGGTCCCCCGGGGCACAGAGGCATCTCCCGGCACCGGCCCCGTGCTCCGGCCCCGCTCCTCCTTCCGACCCCAGCCAGCACGGGGAGGGGCTGTCCCAGACACCGGGGACACCTCTCCACGCCCCATGGCACGTCCAGCTGGGCCTTTACTATCCCAACCTCTCGTTGCCTTTATAGCTGCTGGTGAACCTCCGTTCTGGTTTCATCCGGAGCTCTGCTGCCTCTGCTCTTCCTCACTCTCACCAGCACTTTCTCTGGGAACTGGAGAGGCTGAGGCAAATAATAGATACAAATCATGACCAAGGAAGGAATGATTGTCATTGCAAAAATGTATTTATTAATGATCTTCACATAATTCTCTGGGAGTGATATCCTGCAAGACAGAATTGTGATAGATTTTCACCAAATGGGAATATTTCCCTCCAGAAATGTGTAGCATTAAAGGGAGTGAAGAAGCTGAATGTGTTTCCTCCAGTCAGGAAAATGACGGATCAGGGACAAGAGACAATACATTAGTAAACAATATAAAAAATGTACATTTTGTCATTTTGTATTCCTGAGTTATTCTAAATCTGTGAATAAATCGGGAGCTTAAAGTCTCTGGAGCTGTTTTGAAGTCTCTTGCTTTCTATAAATATTGCATTTGCCTCAAGTAAGAATTTCTGACATGTATTAAAAAAATATACATTAGTAAAGCTTATAAAATAGATATTTGGAATGCTGTTATTGTTATTTTTTATTAAAAATACAGTTTAATGGAACAATCGAGTTCTACTTCAAAGTGTCAAAATTATTTTTCATGCTTTTTTCCCCACGTTCTTTGAACTTTATGGTTGAAGCTCTCATTTTCTGCTTTCTGATTTTGTCCCTGTTTGAAGCAGTCATTCCCCTGCACAGACATTGCTCTCTGCTTCCCTTACTGCTCCAGTGGGATCCTCACACTGGGGTCTGGTGGCAGCTGGCCCTGATTAGCTGAGCTCAGAAGGTCAGGTCCAGTGCAGCCTGTGGACAGCTGGACAGTGTCACCTCTCTGGAGCAGACCTGAGGAACATCTTACAGCTGCTCCTGGGGTTCTCACAGAGAATTTCGGAGGAAATCAAGGCCCAACACGAGCCATGGTGGTGCCCTTGGTCAGCCTCACCAGAGGGGGTGAGGGGAGGTCTGTAACAAACTGACAAGTCCGACTGCAAGGGGAGGGTCCTGAGTGTGACAGCACTGAGAAAACAGCTCCAGATTCTCCCCTTTGTGACACACAGTTTTCTTGCCCGCTGTTCCATGCAGCCTGCAGAGGAACTGACGGTCATCATGTGTTTGCAACATTTAGTCCAACTGAAGTCCAGAATGCTGTTTTTTTGTGACACTGACCATGTACTGAGCCAACCTCCAGCTGAGGCCACTGGCACCGTGTCTAATTGCACATCCCATATGGACCTGGCATTAGCTAGCAATGCTGGATGCCCTGGCACGGAGCAGTGAGGGGCAGCGTTAGTGTGACCTGCCATCACCTGCCCACCCTTTCTGGCAGAAGGCCACATATTTCAGCACTCGGAACATCTCTCAGCAAGCCCTGGAGCAGAGGCAGCTCTGGAAGACCAGTCCCTGTTTCGGAGCTCTGCAGCCACTTCTCTCATGGTCACACGTCCCCGAGTTCCTGCTCACAGCACCTGGCTCCACACTGGAACAGCCAGGAACTGTGAGAGCCTCTGGTGAACCTTGGCCAAAGAGGGAACACATGCTGCAGCCACGGCCTTACACAGATTTGCACGCTGTGTATTCCACCTGCAGAATCACTTGGTTAGGGGAAAAATACAGGAACCTTTTACAGGAAAAAAAACCTTTGTAATTTCCCTGTCACCAGTACTGGACTGACTTCACATGGTGCAATTTTGACAATTTTCTGGAGGAAACAGCTACAGCTTTAGTTCCAGAAATACACAGACTGATGCTGAAACTTGCAAGAAACTGATATGAACAGAACACATGTTACTGACCAGAAAACAAAGTCAATGAACAAAACACAAGGTAAATAAACAAAATACAATGCAAATGACCAGAACAGAGGAGTGGAGAGGCTGCAGCCAACACACCGGAGGTTTTATGTGGGTGTTGTCTGCACTATATGGCACCAGCCTGAACCCTAGCAGTAATATCAGAGAGCTCCTCAACTTATTCATAATTAGCAGTGGGAATGCCTAGGCTTCGTTTTGTGCTCACAAAGGACCAGGGGCTGCGTCGAAGGGAACTGGAACTCTTTAATTAACTCCATTCTGGAGCTTTCCTTTGTTGAGGTTTGCAGGGCCTGTGTTGCTCGCTGATGGAGGGAGCGGGGGTCGGTTCCGGGCGCCCCCGGGGCAGAGCGCGATGCGGGGCCGAGACCGGCGGTCACTCCGGTGGCTCCCACACCCCGCTGCCGCCGGCCGGCCGTGCCCGTGAGGGCAGCGGCTCCTCCACAGCCGCCGCCCCGCAGGGTTCCAGCCCCGCCGTGCGGAAGGTGCCGGAGGGTTCTGGAGCCGCAGCGGGTCCCGCTGTGAGGAGCCGGGGCTGGGCCAGCAGCCGTTCCCCACCACAGGCTGCCCACAGCGGCTGCAGCAGGGCCAGTGCCTGTGGGCGCCATTCCTGAGGTGACGCCGGGCTGGTGAGGCCACCGTGTTCCCGTGGACAGCGTCCCACAGACTTCGGGGCCCTGAGGGGCTGCCGGCATTCCTCAGGTGCAAGGGGCTTTGGGTGAAGTGGTGGCCTCTGTAAAGGCAGTGATTTATCCTCAAGGGGAGGAAATCCAAGAACTCGCTTGAGCACGGTGACGCCTCGCGCGGCGGCAGTGGCGGGCACCTTCGTGAGGCGCCAGCCCTGCGCTGTGCCCTGAGGCGAACGCCCGTCCCGTGGAGGGCAGGGCAGGGGCAGGCGGTGCCGCGGGGACCCAGCGGAGCAGCAGGCGGCCTGCGGTGGGGCACCATGTGAGGAAACAGCGCCCAGAAGCCGACACCAGGTAAGGCTGGAGGGGAAACCGGCTGGAGGGCTGTGTGGGTGGTGGCCCGGTGGCTCCCCGAGGTGGGCTCGGCCTTGCGCGGGGCAGGCGGAGGTCATGGGGGCCTGGCTGGGGATGCACAGCCGCCTGGAACTTGGACTGGCAGGGTCACGGTCCTTTATTAAGGGGGACGTGGGGTTTGGTGTGTGTCACACCCGAACCCTGTGGAGATCGGCGGCTGCCAGGCAGGCAGCCGGCAGCCGGAGCAGGGCTGTGGGCAGAGAGGAATTAAAATCAGTGCTGATTTAAAACAAGGGTTTGTGAAAGTCCTGTGTCGGTGACTGCTCTGCGCTTTGGCCGTGTTTCGTGTGGAGGTGCTGGCGCTCCTCATTTTCCTCCTGCCGCAAGGTGCGAGGGGCCGGCAGTGCTGAGAGGGCCGAGTTCGGCTGCCCGAGGTGTGCGGGTGCTTCCCGGCCGGGCCGGGGCACGGGGTGCGGAACAGGCGTGCGCCTGCATGCACCGGCTCTCAGGAAGAGCTGGGCAAGAAGCAGAGCACCTCTATGTCCAGGCAGAGACAGCACACACGCAAAAAATAAAACCTGCACGGAGGTCTTCTTTCTGTCTTTTAAATGCCAGAGTGGCCTGGTGTGGGACAGTGCTGGAGCCAGGCCCAGGAGGGTCAGGGGTGCTCAGGTGTTGGGCTTTAGCAGGTTAAAGAAAGGACTGGTGACATGCCACTCCTCTGAAATCCGGAGAGCTGGACAGCCTGTCAGGAGACTCAGTAAACCTCATTTTGACCAGGGGACTCCAGCATGCTGGATGACCACTTATTTTCTGACGCTTTCGCACAACAAATCTGCACCAGAGCATCCAAAAGTGTGAGGTTAGGTGCAGAGATGTTCTCTTCGTGCAGTTATGTGAATTGCATCATTATATTTCACTTAGTTTTTGTCCACTGCCCACTTGAGTTAGTGACAAAGGATTTCAAGGCTAGGCATGCAAATTAAAGCAAGAGCTGCTATTGTTTTTTCAGATACCTGTCAGCTCTTCTTACTCAACCTAACACAGACTGAATTTGAAAGCAGAGGAGCCAGGGCTGTGGTATTCCTGGCAGAATGATAGCTGACAGGCTCCTCGCAGCTCCAGAATCAGAGTCATGTCTGACACAGAGGAACATGTGTTGGCAACCTTGCTTGAGCCATGTTTCCAGAGCTGTAAAGAAACTGGAGCATTTCCAGGGGATGACAGAAAAGCTGCTGTTTCAGGGGAGAGCCAGAGGCCATGTCATTGTCATTCTTCTCTGTTTGGCAATCTGCTCAGATTCCTTGGAAGAGCACCTGAGAGCATTTATGGGACAGGAGAAGTAATAAAAGTTAAAGTGATGGCCCAGTACTAAAAGGAGACTTATTAATGCAACATTTATGGCTACAAAGGTGCTCCTGCCCTGCATGGGCTTGCTGTCATTCTTTTGGGGGACAGAGTAGTGCTGCTGGGGCACAATCTGTGTGATGAAAACCACAGTGTGCAAGGCAAGAGAACTTATTTATTTGTTCTTTGAGAATCTGGCGCTGGTGGATACTGGTGTCCCCTCCATGAGGTGCTTGTCATCCTGTGTGTACTGCGAGTGCATAGCGAGTGCTGCCAGGGGTACTGTGACAGATGGAAAGATCCTGCTTAGTACCAGTGATTCACAATGCTTTGCTTTGCTCAAGATGCATCTGGAAAGCTTCCCAGATTATACATCTGCCCCTTTGACACTGAAGCAGCAGCGCAAGTTGGAGGCCAGAAGGAACAGAAAACAGATTTTGTCTGGGCTGTTCTTTGGGGCAGGGATTGTCTGTCTCCATGCTTGGAAAGCAACTGGAGAGCTACCCCAGCCCAGAACAATTCCTACAGCAATTGCAGAAGAGCTGGGTGCCAACAAATTGCAAATGTGATTGGGGTACTGGAAAAAGCAAGAAGTTCCAGTGCTGGAACTGAAGCCATTGACGCCCCGTCCCTGCAAGTGCTCAAGTCCAGGCTGGATGGGCCTTGGAGTGACCTGGCCCCTGCCCATGGCAGGGGTGGGGAACAACATGTTTTTTAAGGTGTTTTCCAACCCAAACCATTCTGGGATTACTATGATTGTTTCATTAGTTTTGTTGTGATAAAATTTACAACAATAAGAATTTATTTTAAAGCAGATACAGCACAGGTGTGAGGGCCTTGCCTGAGCTTGGTTTCTTAGGAAGGTGAGACCAGAGAAGTTCCTTATTCTTCATTGTCCAGACTTTTGACACAGACCAACCTCCCCCGTATTAACTTTTGCATTTCTCATCAAGATGCAATAGACTTTAAATAGCATGTGCATGACTGACTCTTTTTTTTTTTTTACTCCTATGGAGGCTGATATACAAAGTACCTCAAGTGGCAGCTGTCACTGGTGAGGTGGCATTTTTCTTCACTGAGGCTGACAGCAGCTGTCCAGGAGAAGTATGAATGGAATGAGAATGACATCATGTTTATTCAGGAATGACATTCCCAGCCATGGATCAGTGTCAGCAATATTTTGATAAGTTTTAGAATGAGAAAACATTTCTTGAAATGTTCCCTGATTTATCCTTTGTAAAATACACAACACAAAAAATAATTGAAGAGATTGCAACAGGACAAAGCAGGGCTTGCCTATCCTATGTCTCCACGCAGTGTTTTATCCGTGCTGCAGACAGTCCATAGGCACCAGGACTCACAGCAGCTTTAACTCTTGCCAGCCCAGCTGGTTCGCTCCACATGCTTTTCCCTCCACTGCTCCTTGCCTTGGCCCAGTTTGGAACTGGGTATAGTGGATTTCATCCCTGTCAAAGACAACAAGTAGCTGCAAGGGAAGTCAGCCAGAGCAATGGAGGGCTGGACTGGCTTTTAGTATTAGCTTTTAGGATACTGGGACAGAAATAGGAACAACTGTGCTTGGTTCCTTACAGTGCAACTAATGGGATTGATATCTTAAATATATATAGATGGTTCAGTCAGGGTTATCATGTGATGACTGATGAGTCTTTTTGTGGCTGACTGACCTGGATGAAATCTCTTCTGCTGCTAGAAGCTGTTCATGCTGAAGCCTAATGAAAAGTTTTAGGCATTAAGGACACAACCCACTGGATTTGAACACCTGAGTCCCACAGGCCTGAAGATCTGCTTTTTAACTTTATTATATTACTTTTTGTGAACTCTCCTACCACAATGGTACGACTTGCCTCCTTTACTGCTATGATCACATTTTCTGGTAATTTTTTTTATGCCTGGGCTAGTTAATTATATTTTTGCTAACATGCACGCGCTGAGTTCTGGTCCTTTCTCAGGTCCAGCCACCCAGGCCACTCTTCCCAACCAGAGTTTAAGTGCTGTTTGAAAACTGGCTGGCAGGGCCACCCACATCAGGAGAGAGCCCAGAATGAGCCCTTGGCCGGAACTGCAGCACAAGCTGCCGCAGGCTTTGTTCTTGCTCTCTGACATTAAATAAGAGCTGATTGTTATTGTTGTCGGTAGGCTCCAAAATTAGTCCTGAGATACCTGCCTTTTCAGAGGTTCTGACTTGCCCTCTCGTGCCTCTGTCAGTCAGGCGCCGCTGTAAGTTCTGACAGGTCAGGGAGACAAACGTTGGTCTGAATTTTCATTCTGTCTGTAAAATGTGAAGATTTGTGTGTGTCTGCCTAGTAAGAGACGTAAAGCAGAAGGACATGCGAGGGTGACCTCACTGCAACTAATACTATAGCTGAGCTGAAAAGAAACAACCCCAAGTGTGCGATGGAGTCAGATGTGCAGCTGGGTGTTAGCTTCGCAGCTTTAAATGCATTTGTTCAGTTGTGATCTCCTCCTCGTTCTCTCTCTCGCCTCCAACCTTGGTTCTCTCATGGTATCAGATTCAACAGGGCTATATTTAATTCGAGTTCAACAGAAGGGCTTATTTAAATATAAACTTTGGGAGTGACAGTGCATTGGCTCAATATGCAAGAAGATGGATGTATGGAAGCGGCTGGTGTCTGGAGAAGGGTGGGAGGAGGTCACAGCGTGCCCTGTGAGCAGCCAGTGCAAACAGCAGATGGGCACCTTACCCTCACCACAGCCTGATCTCTGAGCCAGTGGGTACCTGCAAACACCTGCTCGAGGTGATGTGACAGTCCAGCACAGGTCTCCCTCAGGTGAGAACTCGTCCAGTGTCTCAGACCTGGGCAGATCTCCAGAGCCACCTGGCCATGGGTGTTGAGCTGAATGAGGCCACCCCGTGAGCTGCTCCCCACAGGCCCTGGGTCCAGCGTGACTTGGAGCTCGTCAGGAGCACCACAGCAGGGTGGGGCTCCTGTAGTGCTTTGTGGTGGTGGCTTGGTAAGGAATGCCTGAAGGTGTGGCTGTCTCTGGGGGAGCTGCTTTCCTTCTGATGCTGATTCTGTGCAGGGTGTCAGTTGCTGCAGTCAGGCTGGAAAGCAAACCATAAATAACCAAGCACAGGAGGAGACGTTTCAGGGAAACGTTCCACTGCAGCCTGAAGAGGATTATCATTACCAACTGAATGGATTTTGCCTTCTATTTTGTAGGTTGTTTCACGTTATTTTTTTAAATCTCAGATTGGTTTTTTGTCTAAAAGGAGAAAGATTTTCATGCGTCATCATTTGCATTAACATATGAAATGCCTTTTCTGACCAAAATGACACCATAATCATGAACTTGCTTCTAGCTTTGACTAAAGTAGGAGCTGGAATGTAGAATACTTTTGCATCCATGAGCTGAGGCACAGCATGTCAGAAATTCCTGTGTTACACATACACATGTTCTTTTTCCCATAACAGAAAAAAAGAACTATAAAGTAGTATCTAATGTTCATCAAATTTACGTTTCTAGATACACAGCTTGGGGAGGTGTTGGGAAAGAGCAAAAGCAGTGGATAAAAAGTCTGGCTTTATGATCACCAAGTTTGCAGAGTGAGAAGCTGTTCCTCTGAGTGTTGAGCGAGTCTTACATTTAATACTGAGGAAGCTGCTGTTTCATCTGTGCAAGCTGTCCTACTCTGGAAAACAGATCACTTGGTTGATCGCTTTACAACCACATGCTAAACATTCTAAACAATTTATGCATTTAAACTGTATGTTTTTCTCTCTCAAAACTTGCTACTCTGCAATGTTCCACAGATCTTGTTTATAACACATTCATCTAAAATTATCTCAGTGCACACAGCACCCTCCTATAGAACAGATGCTATGTAACCTGAAGTTCTGTTTTGATCTCAAATCGACGTGTTTAAGCTACTTGTGTGAATTATAAATTGAAACTAAACTAAGAAAATGAAATTGTGTTTTTTTTGCCATGACACTTCCACAGTTCAATAGTTCTATTCATTTTAGAATGCCTTTCTGGTGTGATACTTACAGTTGCTATTTAAGGTTTAACTATTTTTGTATTTAAGGATCTTCTGGGTTATCTTAAAAAAAAATCTCTAAAAATTAACCTTTCCCAGCAACATTATTGAACTTTTCCTGGGTATCTTCTCAGTTTGTTTTTTGCATCACTTCTGAATTTAGATGAGATTTATATACAAGAGACATTTTCCTTTGTAATTAGCCTACTTATATGTCTTCATGCATCTTGAAAGGA
Source organism: Corvus hawaiiensis (assembly GCF_020740725.1). Taxonomy (NCBI): domain Eukaryota; kingdom Metazoa; phylum Chordata; class Aves; order Passeriformes; family Corvidae; genus Corvus; species Corvus hawaiiensis. Next base: position 1,244,859 of record NC_063233.1, on the reverse strand, counting down.
TGGCTAAGTATCTCAGGAGATTAGCACTTGCATCCTGGGGCCTTTTCATAGCTAAATCACTGGTTATCATCCTCACATAATTATTCATACTTATTTACTATTTATATTACAGTAATTCCTAAAGGAATCTCCCAGGTTGGGCCCCGTGTGCTAGGTGCTGTAGGTGCATGAATGAGATATGTGGGCAGCACAGACCTCCATACTGCCCTATGAATCTCCCTTTTGTAGGGAGATCACATTTTGCAGTCCCACTAAGCAGAGAGGACAGAGGATGGCTGCCCCTTTGCTCCTGTCCAAATTCCTGGCTTCACAGGCCTGCCAAGATGGCCTTTTCCCTGTTTAGAGACTCTGGAAAAGGTTTCTTCTCTACTGTTCTGGCATCGTAAGTTGATTTTTGAAGCCTCAAAATATTTCAGTTTCTTAGGGTCTTGGGTTTTCCTGAGATGGAAAGAAACTGATTTCCCCTCCCAGAACCTTCTGGCTTATAATAGAGCAGTATCTTTTCACTGCCCTTCTTAAAAACGTCTTTTGGACACCAATGTTCCTTTATAAGAAGACCTTATGCTTTTATATAAGAATGAAACCAGGATTGCTTCAAAGCAGAAGCATCAGATTCACTTTGCCTTCTGTATTTCACCACGGGGAACAAACCTATAATCAAAGTGGGGCAGTAACAAGCCTTCTGCTGGGTTTCCCCCAAAGCTGAGGCATTGCAAACTCTTTGCCTCTTCAGACCCCTGCAGGGTCCCACTAGAACTGGTTCTTTTCAAGCCTTTCCTGGGTTTTAGGGAATTGCGTTCCTGTCTCCTCATCCGTCCTGCAGTGAGTAGTAGATGTGGCAGCTCCTAGCTGTGATCTGACATTGCTGGGAGCTTGTGCCTGCAGGTCTGTGGGAATGAGGGGGATGAAGGTGAGTGAGAAGGAGAGGGAACACCTGCAATCAGTGGGAAAACTACAAAAACGAATAACGATGCTGTGGCCAGAACTGCCGGCCAGGTGTAAGGAAAGCCAGGAACAAGGAGGCACCTAGCAAGAGCCTGCTGCTGGCACACAGCAAACAGATGGTGCAGACAACCTGACCAGCCATGGTATCAGCTTCCCCAGGGCTCCCTGGATCAGCCAACGTGTGCTGCAAGGCCACAGGACTTAGTGAGGTCATTAGTCACTTCCAGAGGTGAACAGCTCTGCCTCCCCTGCACACCAGGGAGACCAGCCCAGGCTCGACCTCGTGGTAGAGAGGGAGGCAAAGCATTGGAGAGAAGTGATAGCTGCAGGCCCTGGCTCTGCTAGTGAGAGTTCATTCACAGCTCTGTTCCGAGGAGGCTGAGGGACTGCATGAATGGAGAGGGCTGGTGCAACCATGCTGAAAGGGATATAAGGAAACGGCTTTTGCATCCAGCACAACTCCAGAAGGATCATGGCTGGGTGAGCAGAACGTGCATTTTCCTGTTGGCTATTGTTTAATTAGGCTGTTGCTGATGCTGACACTGTGTATTTTCTTTGCTCTATCTCCTTTCCTTCTTTATTATTTCCTACTTTGGTTTGATGTTGTTGGTATATAAAATTTAAAGAGCTCTAAATTTTTTTAAAGGCCCCTAAAGGGAGCGGTGCTTTTTTTGTGTTAAAGTCATTACGTGAACACCTGTGAACTGTTGAGTTTAATTGGGCTACAGCTGTTGAGAAGCGAGGGGGGATTTATTGGTTTGATTGGCTGTCTTCAGATTGTGGTGTGTTGTCATGCGCTGCCCTTCCAACCTGTCTCTTTAAACAGAAGCACATGTGCATATCAGGTACTTACAGGGACTGGGATCTGAGGGATGGGGCTGTCAGAGCAGAGTGGATGGTGTGGCCATGAGAGGATGCAAAGGCAGCCAGCAGAGAGCATGGGAAAGCTGTGTCAGCTGAGGGAGCAGCAGATGGCCGGCCAGCCAGCCCGCTCTGCAGCGCTGGAGGGGCTGCCAAGCTCCCAGAGATGTTTCTGAGCAGTGACTGATGGTGCAGCAGGGTTCCTGGGCAGTGCTGGAGAGGATAGGATGCTTCCTAGTGGGAAAGGGAGGTCCTGTCTGGAACACCACACATCTGCATGCACAGCAGCAGAGGTCACATAAGAACTGTCTCTATTGAGGAGGCAGGCAGTGGGAAAGCTGATAAACCAGGGCACCTCTGGATGAAGAAGTCCTCCTGCTAAGAAGCGGGATCTCGTGCACAGCTCGGGCAGTCGCCTCAGCTCTGTGGGGAGTACAGACTCCGTGTGTACACAGAGGCAGGGAGGAGCCATGGGAAAACCACCATGGTACCACTGAGTACCACACAGGCAGCCTGTGTTTGGTTCATTCTTCCCTGCAGGGTTTGGCCTGGTGAAGAGCACCCCTCCCCTCTCCCTGAGGGTGCATGGGATGGGATGGGATGGGGACGGTGATCCAGGGCAGCCTGAGCTCAGCTGTGCTCTGCCCTTGCAGAGAAGGTAGCTGCTGGCAGCTGGGTGCAGTGTTCACCTGGCTGGGTGGCACCTTTGGACCCTCGTGTCCTCTGGCAGAGCCCTCCAGGCACTTTGTGCCCATTTCCTGCCACTCCCTGTGCCTCCCTTCTCAGCTGAAAGCTCTAATGAGCTGAAAGGATGTTCCTGCTCCCCCTGCAAGTGTCCTGTCACCTGCACCTTTGTGCCAGTGTCCAGGCCCTTGTGGGGCTCAGTGGTACCCCGGTTACCAGCGCATCCTCCACTCTATTGTTCTGAGTCAGTTCACTGCATGTGTTTGTGAATGATATGGACAGAGATACCTCTCTATTGTGCCTCAGGGTAGGGGGAAGGGTAAAAAAATTCCTTTTGATTCCTTTTTTTCTGTTGTTTTCACACCATTAGGAAATAATTAACCTCCTTAGTGAAAGCATGTCTCCTTTTCACCTGAGTAGGAAAACCTTAAAATATACATACAATATTTTTAACACTAAGCTTAAATTATGCAGTTGCTGCATTTTGATGATAAATATGCAGATGAGAAGATTTCTGCCTCTTTTATCTTGTGGTTCTAACTCTGTCTAAAAACAGATTGTCGCAGTCACCCTAATTCTGAGAAAAACAGCCTTTTGTGCATTGAAAAGCCAAAACAAGCAAGTCTGATGATCAGATCTTCTCTTCCTAGCTGGCATATGTCTGCCATGCTAGTGAAGGAATCACTTATTTCTCGTGGTAACAGCAGTTGGTGCCATCAATTCCTGTCAGCTGGGGAAAGGGATGGGAAGCCAAATTCATACACTGGTGATTAATTCTGGGAGCTCACATGAAGAAAGGCTCTCTGAATACCACTGGAAAGCTCTGAGATTGCCCACTCTGCTGCAATGCAGATATATTCTATACAGATGTGATTAGATAATTCTTGTCTTTCTGCACCTTGGGGAGAGCCCTGAGCCTCACTCATGTGAGGTCTGGGCTGTAGGTGTCCAGAACAGGCCAACACAAGATGGGATGGGTGGGTTGCAGGCATTGGGGAAGGACTCAGTCAGCACCAGATCTTGTTCTGCATCTGTGCTTACCTCTTTCCTTCAGTTTGGAAAGTGACACTTTTCATTGAAGGCCACAACTGCTTGAGCAGTTTGTGGAGGGGGTGACCCACTCCTCTGTGGGAGGCAGGGCTTTGGAAAACTTGCCTGGTGCTTCCACTAGTTCTTCTCCCCCTTGTCTCAGTTCTTCTCTCTTACTCTCATATATACCTAGACACAGTCATTTTGTCTCCAAAACAGGCCTGGTGCCCTGATTTTTGGTCTTTCTGGACATAGTAGCATCCCTTCTGGTGCTACTAATCACAAGCAAGAGTGAGTTGCTGTGTTTGTCCTCATCCCTTTGCCTTCTGATGTGTGAACCCTGTGGTTACTGGCTGTCCTTGGGCTGGCCACTCACACCACAAGCTGCAAGCTGGTGGCAGGGCTGACAGCCTTACCTTTCATGTGACATCGAGCACGGGCCACAGCAGACAATGCCTGCCAGAGCCAACCATGTACATCCTCTTCCTTCCCAACCCAGGAAATGCACTGTGTGTCTCTGACAGGTTGTATATGAGGGTAGGGAATCTGGCAAAGCACAGTGAACAATACTGAGCAGATCTGGAGTTTACGGGACCAAGTTCCTAATCCTGTCCTTCGACCCCTGTGTAGCCTGATGCGTTTCTCTGGACACCTGTCAGATTAGTGCTGAAAACATCACTTCAGACCTTACCTTTAATCAGTCAGCAGAGAGGCTACAAAGTTGGGACGTACCTGAACTTACACAGAAGATGGGCTCTGATGAAGCCAGTTGGCCTTGAGTTACTTCTACAGAAAACCCCTGTAGCCTCACAGTTTCCAAGTGAACAAGCATAAAATCAAACAAGTGTAAAAACAAGTAGTCTGCAAGGATTGTGAAACTTTGTTCCCAGACAGAGTAACTTCTGATGTGACCTGTTCATATCCCACAGTCAAACATGAAGACCTTTGGACTCTAATACCATCTGTGGGTATGTGATCCCTTGGCTAGTTTGCAGCTGTTCAGCACTCTCTCAAGATACACTGGAATTGTTAAGTTCAATTGAAGTAGGCAGTGAAAATAAGTGTGAAGGGTTTTAATATCGATCTCTGAAGATTATAATGTTCATAGGCAAATAAACACTCTTCTGTTATGTTTTTTTGCACATAACATGCTTTTATTTTAGGCTGAGGAAACCTGTAGTGAGAAAGAACAGAAGGCAAGTCCCCATGATGGCATGGGGTGTGTGTCTGCACACACGTGTCTCTCAGTCTCTTGCAAATGGTTGCAGACACTCTGAATACAAAAGTTGTACACAGGAGAATTCTTGTAGCCATACAGATGGAAAACAATGGGCACTCGTGGCTTGGGCTGCATAATCCATATATACTCACGCTTTCAGATATCTGAAAATACACTTTCTGATCTCCTCAGAAGACCACCCCCCCATTTTAGGCTGTTGGGTAATGAGGGTGAGTCAGCCACATTAGGACTTCTATTCATCCTATTTCACTGTGCTTAAGCAGGCAGTAGCTACTGGAATTGTACAGGCCATCTCTGCACCAGCTCAATAGCACTGCTTATTTCTCCATCTCTTTTAAAGCCTCTGCAAAAGTAAACCTGCTGGGGCTGTTCATTGGTTTTCTTTTCATTCCATAAGCTTTTCCTTTCTCAAGGAGCTCAGCACCTTGCTGCTAATCGGCTCATACATACAGTAGAAAGTAGAATTGTAGGAGATTCTGTAGAGAATCTCCACTAATTTTTAATGTTTATTTAGTGTTTTCTTGATTAAAGAGTTCTGTCAGAAGAGCAGTGGTCCTGGGAGCATCTTTCCTCAAGTGACTGTGAACAGTAGTTCCTCTTCTTGGCACCCGGATCTGCTATCTCCTTTTCTGTATCACGAATCCTGCATGATTAGCACATTACAAGTTCTGTTTGAATTGAACTGGTATTTCTGCAGCTGCATCATGTGATCATCAACATTAAAATGGTTGTTCTTGGATTAATAGTTCTTTCTCTACCTTTTGGACTGTAGCTTCCTTTTCCAGGAGGGGCAGGAAATCACATCCTGAGCTTTACATTGGCAGTCTTGGCTCTTTCCCAAAAGAGAGCAGAATTTAGTGCTGCTGATGCTTGCATCTCAGTAAGATTGTTCAGAGAAATGGAGAATGTGCTGTCCCCCAGTGGGATGCAGGGGAAGCAGGGGAAGCGGCATTCTCACTGAGCTCCACTGACTTCAGCAGTGTCTCCTGGAGCAGGGACGGTGCTTCCTAAATTCTGCTGAGTGCAGAGTGCAGCCAGCGAGGTCATGGCCGGGGAACGGCTCTCACACAGCCCAGTCCAGACAGAAATACACGTGCATGTGCTGCAGGCTGCAGGTGCAGGAGTGCAGTGCTGCCACTCAAATGCTGACTCTCCGCAGTGAGCGAACTCCAGCAGCTGCTGGGACCACACTGCCGGGCGGGGAGCCCCTTCTGGGCTGAGCAAACCTGCAGATAGTGGGGCTGCCTGTCAGACTGGTTACATGTACACATCAACATCCTTCTGACATGAAGCTTGACACATCCTCGTGTCTCGTTGGCCTCCAAAGTGGAAACCAAGAAGAACTGAAGCAGCTCCTCTTCATGTTCAGAGCTCAAGAGATTGTGAATGTTTCTTCACTCTCAGCATTGCTGCTATGTCGTGTTAGTGAGGCCACTCCAGGAACCCACTGACGACACAAACTCTCCTCTCGAGAAGGACAAATAATGTCTCTGTAGAGCATGTCCTCTGCCTTTCCAAATGGCTGCTTCCAACCCATGGTTCTCTCTGCTTTTCTCAAAATCTGCTCGACAGAAGCTTTTATCTCCACAGTTATGGATGAGCTGGATATTGTGTGTTTGTTTGGTAACCAAATGGTGTGGTTTTCCTTATCTAAATCTCTTTGACTTCCTGGTTTTGACCTAAGATAGCCCCACTGCAGCACAACCACTCAGCGCTGTCTTTACTATGGACTGCTTTGAATGTGGCACCTCCAGTGCTCACAGTGCTCCAGTGAAGTGGGCTCACAGAAGGGTTCAAAAACCCTAAAAACCAGAGAGGTTTAGTGAGAGACCATGTAAGGATCTACACCAAAAACCTGTGTGCCCTTTGCAAAACAGAGCAGAGCACAGAGCATCAAAACTGGGCTTTTGGATGCTGGTGTGTGCTTTAGTGAAACCTGATGAAATGCAACAGGATAGAGAGGAAATGAAAGAGTTTGTGCAAGCTATAGGGGCAGCATATGGCAGACTGGGGATGGGGAGACCTTGGAGAGCAGTTTGTGGCTGCAGAGATACTCAGCTTGTTTTACAGCACAGCTGCTCAGAACAAAAGAGCCCGTCTGGATTGCTCGTGTGTTAGCTAATGCTGGTGACAGGAAGTTTGGAAATTGTGTAAAATATTGCTCATTAAATGGGCAAGTGCAGTGCTCAGGTTTGCAACATACCGATCAAATATGTTGGTCATAATGGACACGGTCATGAGATGGGTCAACAATTTTAAGGAGTGGATGCAAATGAGGGAAACAGCAGAATCAGGATAGCAAAAGGGAGCAATGTGTTGTTGGTTAAGGCTGCACAGCACACTTTCAGGAGAAATTTATCCACTGTAAATCCATATAATTGAAAAAGGCAGAGCAGAGAGGGTATATATGGGTGAGCCATATGAATGGACCACAGAGTACCTCAGTTTGGATTCTTGGAAAGTGGATCAATGAAAATATCTTTTTGTGGAGCTGAGATTCACAGTCACAAGGAGCAGATGGTTATTGTGAGTGTTATGACCAAAGCACACCTTGTCTTTGGTGATCCCCTGATCTCTTGGAGTTTCTGTAATTGAGCACTGATAGTGCAAAATGTATTGACAAGTTCTATGAAAGTGTAATCTTGGGAATTAATTCTTCTGGTGACAGGCTTCGCACACTCAAAACCGGGAATCAGTAGGATCCACTGCATTTAGGCTGAATTTGGTAATAGGCATGAGATTGTATCATCAGGTGAGGAAAATATTTTCAGTAATGTTTGGAGGACTGTGAGTTTATTCTTTCCTGACATTCTGAAAGTAATTATGGATGAAAAGAGTATTTGAGTCTGGGTACACAGCACTGCTGCTACTTTGAGTGCACAAACAGCCCTACTCTTGGTGAGCATTAACTTGAATTGGCGTGAGAATGAAATTTGTTTTGATCAGCTCTGTGTTGCAGTCATACAAGGGAAATGAACTGCCTCAGAGTTTGTTGTGCCCTGTACAGCACCATGGTAAAACCACAGGTGAGTTCTACATTTGGACACTAAATAAAAATGTAGATATTTTCTATTATTCTTGAAGCCAGGGATGTTTCCCCTTGTAGCTAAAGTTCAGAGCTTTCTGTAAAATTACCATCACATTGCTGCCCTTGTATTCCTGCAGATGCACAGCAGTTTTGACCATCCGTCTCTCTGGGTGTGGGGTGGGCAGCTGCCCTCAGCATCTTGGCTGAAATTTTGGCTCAGTGTGACGCAGACGTTTTGCAGAACCCCTGCACATTGCAGTGCCCATTGCTGTGACTCCAGCTCCTGGAAAGGACTTCTACTTAGAAAAATTATCAGCGTGTAATGAGTGAGGACTGCTTTACCCAGCCTAGCTTTGATCTTTGCTCAAGAACTGATTCAGGATAATAACAGGCTGAGATAAAATACAAATGGCCACTTTGCTAGACAAAGACAATTGCTTGTGTAGAGCTTTGGCTACCATGCAATTAATTTCTTTTCAGAGCCACGCAGCTAATATGTAACAGTCATTTGCAAGATATTGCTGATTTGCATAGTGCCCCCACCTCTCCTGCAGCCAGTGCTGAAAAAGCGAGATTGGCTGGAGGCTTACAGTGATGTTAGCAATGAATAATACATCATCTGCAATCTGGGCTTCTTTAGCCATGTTATTTGCAGGCTGCAGGGGATTTTTTCTGGCTTAAGCAATATGTTTTTAGTGGATGTGTTGGAATCTTGTTTTGTCCCTTCTGCCGTAGCTGTGCCTGGGATGTTTGGACCTCCACATTAACACCAGCAGCTGGTTTACGCAGTTGGCAGCACAACGTTTATGGCTCATCTTTGTGCAGTGTAGTGGTGGGACAGAAACCCACGGAGAGACTGAACCTGGTGAAGGACCCGGTCGTGTTTGGTGTGTTTCAGCTCCATGTCCCCCCCTCCAGCTGGCTTTTGGCACCCTTGATTTTAGAGCCCTGGAGGAGTCTGGCGGTCAGTGTGTGCAGTTTGGGCTGTGAGTTTGCCATCTAGTGGCTACTAGGTTTGATATTGGAGTCCGAACCAGCCCCCTGGTTCAGGCGCTGCTGCTGCTCCCGCTTCGACTGGCGACAGCGCAGTGAAGGCCGCCAGCCGCTCCCCGCCTTCGCTTGCTGTCGTGCTGGTGCCGCTCAGGCTCTGCTCCCCTGTGGCTTACCGGCTGCCTGACATTTGAGCTTCGCTTAAAGGTGAAACATGCTGTCAGGCCGAAGAAGTCCAGGGCTGGAGTCGGAATTTGGAAACATTTGTGTCAGGTTCAGCCCTCCAGGGCCAGGAACCAGCTCCATACGCCTTCCTGCTGTGCCAGGCTGACGCACTGAGGTTCCTTCCTGGCCTCAGCAGCATCTCAGCCTGGCTGCATTTCCCTGAAGCACAACCAAATTCTCCTCACTGTACAGATTCAGCAGGTTATGGTTCAAGCCATTTTCCTCCTGACCATGTGAATGAGAGCTAAGCTGTTGTGTTAGTGCCACTACCTAAGTCTCCTGTGCCAAGGAAAGGCTTTTCAGGCTGGTGCTCTGGTGTGTGCTCGTGTGTATACACAGGTGAGAAGGACACTCTCTCTAGTCCCTTCTTAAGGGGGAGGTGACATGAAATTTTTTATTTGAGCGGCCTTTGCAGTGCTGATATCGTCACACAGTGCAGTCTGTGTGCTTGGGTGGGAATAGGGAGGAGCACATGTGCGAAGAATAGATACTAATTCGGGTAGAAAAAAGACCCGCATTGGAGAAATATCCTCTGCCCCTTCCCCCACAGGTGTTTACAGGAGTTGCACTTGTTTGCTGTCCCAGGTGCCAGAAGAGCTGGGGTGCTGCTCTCGTTGCATGGCTGCTTTGTGCCTGACTTTCTCCTCCATGATCTCATGTCTGAATCAAAGCTTGCCTACAGGTGGTGATCGAGCCCAAAAAGGCTCATCACTTACTAAGCAACCGTCTGCAGTTATTTGTTTGTCCTCTGTAGCCAGCTTAGTTACTTATTGATATCAAATGTTTGTCTCACCATGTTGTAATGAAAAGGAAGAGATAAAAGCCTTGTTCTTGCTTCAAGTGCCAAATTAGCTAAGAATGGTGACACTCTGCTACTGTTCTCTTGTGTGCTCAGATGGAAAGGCATAAACCATTGCTCTTTATACACTGGGGTAGTTTGTTACCCTGGGACAAGGCTGGTTCAAATGCTTGAAGTGTGAGCCAGATGCATCTGAAGGATTTACTAGACAGTTAAAATACAGGAGATGCTGCCTCGTGCATTGAGCATTGCTCCAGGAGCCAGGATGAAGGAAACATTTCCTCCAGGGTAGCTGCAGTGGACCTTAAAGCCAGCAACAAGGCCAAGGGTTCACTTTCAGAAATCTAGTCCTAAGGTACTTGTAGAACATCCTGAAAGAACAAATCCCCACTGCCTGAGCGAGGCAACACAGGTTCTGTGGTGGGAGTACAGAGTCAGCGCCTGCTCTTGCCAGGAGCCTGTGTGGTGTGGTGCAGCCATTGCATCTCGGCATCTTCTGGGCGTGCAGGCAGGGCCTCCAGGCAGTCTGGTTGCACAAGTTTCTAGTTTGGGTCCTGCTGCAAGTCAGTGTTTAAAACCCCCAGGGATTTTGTGTGTGTGTAAATGTGCCTTGTAAAATGATGTCCACAGACATTCTAAGCAGACCACAGCATTTTGATGGAAGCCAGGGTTTGAATCAAAACCACCTCATTTGCCTCCAAACCCTGTCTCCCCATCAGAGTTGTCTGGATCCCATTTGAAATGTGTTAATCAGAGAAAAATGACATATGCCTCTACTCTGAGGTCCATATAAACTTAGCGTGACATTGAGAGAGACCCAATGCTCCATTCTTCATCAGGCCTGTGTTCCAGCTGTAAATGCAGGGATATTGGAGATTCTCTTTAAATAGGAGTACATGTAATAGTAGAAATATTTTCTTACAGGTGTGAGAGAACTGTCAGTAATGAAAAGCCATGCTTCTGTTCCTCAGGGTCTTGGGTAGGGGCAGCAGTGAGAGCAGAAGGTTTGCTCTCTGACTGCCTATTCCTGAGGCAGAACTGTTCTTGGGAACAAGGTGCTCAGATCATGCTGTGATTGCTAGAAGAGGGCTCACTGCATCCTGTTAGTAGTGTGACTAAGTACTGCAATATTTGATGGGATTTTTTTTCTTCCAGATGCTGAAAGAAATGGCTTTTTGTGCCGTTTGAGCTCTCAGATTACAAAAGGTATTTCTAATCTTTGTGGTTTTGTGAGAACATTTTAAAACATGAAATGAATTCAGCTAATGGACCAGAAACCAGAAGGCAGAGAAAGAGAAAACAAATTGTATCTTTCCTCTCCATCACGTGGTTGGTCTGGGGAGGAAGAATGAGTCACTATTTTTTAGCACATAAAAGTGGGTGTGATTACTCCTGTTCAAAACCTGCTGATATGCACAGAAAAAATGAGCTGCATTCAGCACTTGCCCAGGCTCTGTGGCACTGATCTGCCCTCCCCTGGGAGGTGAGGACATTGCCAATGTCTTGGCAAGAGATGGGAGAAGAGAACGTGCACAGGAACTGCGGGCCGTGGCGCTGTCCCGGGGCTGGAGTCCTATGGCCACTCCCCACGTGCGGAGCAGCGCTGACGCTCTGCACCCTCCTGTGCCCGAACCCCACGGGCTGCGCCTGCTTCTGGCTCAGGCCTCCTGCTCACCATGTCTAACCTACTTAGGAGTTAGTAAATTGGAACAAATTCAAATGTTAAGTAGTTTAAGACTCAGGTCTCTCATTTTAATTACTTTCTGTTAGTCAAAATTTTGCCTTTTGAGGCAGATAAAATCAGGACAAAGACAGATACATGGGAAGAGCAAGCTTTTAAAGTTAAAGCTCACAACGTTTGTTCAGTATGAGCTCCCCCTGGAACTGAGAGCTGGAAGAATCCTGCTGGGCTGGAAAACAGTAGTTCATCAGCATAACTACAGAGCTGGGGAGAATACAGAGGTGGAGGCTTCAGATCTGCTCTGTTTACGGCCAGGGGCGGGGGCAGAATGGTTTTCCCTCTCCTGGGGTTTAGTGGCTGTATAAGCTGCACATACCCCACTTTCCTGGTAAGGGGCTCCGTTTGTCAAGGCAGAAGGAATCCTTGAAGACCCTTTTCTTGGACTTAGAGCAAGGTCCCAGCCAGCCCAGAGCTGAAGCAGCATTTTTGGTTGTAGTTTCCAGATTCATCAACTTCTGCTTTAATTCTTGGTGCTCACAGTTTTAATTTCTAAAATTCTGCCGCTTCACGATCTTCACCGCTGAGGTCCCTATTATCCCTGTTGTGCAATTACTGTGGATCAGAGTTGAATCTATTTTTACTCTCTTGTTTTCCCCTTCAGTTTGTAATGCCTCTGGGAGTGAGTTCTGGGAAGAATCTGCTTTGGTTTTAAGCTGGATGGTGCCGCCTCCTCTCCCATTATCACTCTCCGGTTTCAATGGCCCCATTGTGCTGTCTGTACTGGCACTTTGTTTGCTTTGAAGTGTGGGTAAGAAGTTGCTCCGTCCCTCCAGTTTTATTCTGTCACTCACGGCACTGACCTTACTGCCGGGAGCTGTTTGGCGGAGCGGCCGCTCCTCCTGCGCACCTGAGAGCCCTCCAGGGCAGGTGCGAGCTGCCGAGGCTTTCGCGCAGCCCCGCCGACACCCGCGCCTGCTTCCTGCACCGGCTGTGCCTTGCTCTGGTCCTTCTTCCTTGGCTGAGAGGAGTCGGGGATCCCGTGGATCCCGTGGTTTTAGTACTTTGACAGTGAGACTTTTTGCTTGTGAAATTTTGGCTTCTGCCACTGACTGAGACGAGAAAAAAATTCTGACGATGCAAAAAAATGCTGTAAAGTAGAATTGTTCTAGTGCAATTTCTGACTGCATTAAACTCTTTCCATTGTGCATTTCTCAGGCTTTGTTGAATCCCAGCCAATTTCCTTCAGCTTTGTTTCATTTCCCTTCAAAGTTGGCTTTTCTGAGCTCCAAGATATTTGTGTTGCTGCCCTTTCTACAGACCCTCATCTGCATTTCAAACCTGGTGAGAGATTACCATCCCTGTATCTTAGGTATCTCTGTAGTCATTTAGTACACCTGGCTCACATCCAGCCCTTGGATGCAGACTTGTCTCTGATCTGGCTGACAGTGTAAAGCAGCTGCTCTCCTGTACTATCCCCAGGAGCACAGGCCCTTCCTTAGTGTCCTGTTGTTTCCCAAATGAAGTAAAATCCCCCCTGGACCACACTGCTTGCCCTGTTGACAGACCTCCCAAGTCTTTTCCCTTTCCTTTCCTTTTCTTACCCAGCCACAGTCGCGCTGTTTGGTGCTCTTCTCAGTGGCTGTAGTTCTGTGCCCGTATGTTTGGCTGCAGCCGTGGGCAGGTCCCAGCACGGTGAGTGCTCTGCTGGGGCGCGGGGACAGGCCAGGGATGAGTCTTTGTGTAGGCAGGCACTTGGATGTGCTTCTGATGAATATTTAAGATCTCACCGTGAGCACTGGGCTAATGAATTGTAGTTCTAGCATTCACTGAAAAAGTGTCACAAACATAATGGGGACAAAATTTGCTTAAAATTTGTTTTGAACATCTGTGGCATTTTTCTCTCAGTTTACTCAGCTCTGTTTTTTTCTGCATCTTATTTACTTTGGATTGTGAACCTACACTAGTTATTTTAACTTCTATTTTTTGTTTGTTTTGAATAAATTTTCTTTTACTATTGCGGAGACAGAATGGTACCACAAACTGTTTGCCTTACTTCCAGGAGACATTATATTATTAATGCTTTCTAAAATTTTTGCTTTTTATTGGTTTTATTTCTACTAAAGCTTGGACTTGAAGCCTACAGTCACTGTTCAGAATAGGGGTATTAGCTGTGACCCATGTGTACTGTGCAGAATTTAAGGGTGGGATTATACAGGGAGAGTTTTCAGTATACTCTGAGTGCACACATCCTGCAAAGCTCTTATGGTGCTGATCTCTCCCTGGATGATTCCCTGGCAGAATTTCTCTCAGCCTGCCCTGAAGGCCCGTTCCTGAGCTGGTCAGATCTGTGCCCCGAACTCAGGCTGCTGGGGGTGGCAGCGTCCCATCCCCCTGGACTTGTCTTACAAAGAGGTTTTCAATCGAACAGCGTTAGCCCACGTGATGGGTGAATCCAGGTCAGAGAGCATGGTCCCTTCACATCTGCTCCATGCTTGCTGCTGACATTTTCATTCAGCCTGCCTGTACTGGGCAGCGATGGAGGTCTGTGAAGGGGGGACAGAAACATCTTTCTGCTGGGGGAGGACAATGGCAGGACCTCCCAGTAACTGCAGCTGTGTCGGGGCTCTGAATACAACGGGCCACTCTTGGCAGTGCTACTGAGGTCTGGCTCTTGGAAAGCAGCACTGTGATTCAGCTGTCACTCAGCTCCCAGCAAAGGGAGCTTTGAAAAGGCGCCTCTGCTGCTCTCCTGGAGTAGCAAATATTTCCTAGGCCTGTGCTGCTGAATGGGAGAGATTGCCATTGTCCTCCTTCCCCTCTCAGGCTTGCTGGGCTTGCTCTAAATGGGCCTTTTGCAAGGGAACAATAAGCCCAGCGAAGGGTCCAGGTTGCACATGTCTGAGCAGTGAGAACACTCGAGCACTTGTTCATTGGCTCCTGTGATGTGAAAAGCTGTGCTGCCGACAGGGCAGGGGGTTTTCCAGCCACAGCTGTGGTTTGTTTTCTCTCTCAGGTTGTGCTGCTCTGGGTGTACATCTGCGTGTTTCAGCTAATTTCCTAGAAAATATTTTCACCCCAAGATTTACATTGGCCTCAGAATCTGTTTCCTTTTGCAGCTGGAGCTCTGTGATGTGTTTGCAGTGAAACCCACCAGGCGGGTGGGACCTGAGTTCATATGGCTCTGCTCTGATAAACTTTAGCTTAGGGTTGGTAGAATATCCCCAAACTTGTATTGCCTCGTGGTTTTGTGGCAAAACCACACGCACCTCTCTGATTCAAACCTGGCTGAAAAGCCATGGCTTGGGCTGATGTTCACAATGAACTTCAGGGCTAGAAGACGTTGCTCCTCGGGAATTTGTATGGAGACAAAGGTACAATTCTCTGCCTGGACCACAGAACATTTACTAGTTTTCCTCTGACCTTCTCATGAAACTTTCAGTGCCACAGAGTTACACGCTGCTTTTCTATATAACTGATGCTATTCCTGCCCTCTTTCCCCCTGCTGCAGCTGAAATAATGATTTTTGTGTGTGCAGCATTGATTGGCAGGAATGTTTTAGTATTCTGAAGCTTTTATTTATTGTGATGGAGGACTGTGTCCTACCCAAGGAAGACATGGGTAGGAAGACATTGGAAGAGTTATGCTGTACAGTAGAATACAGTAAAAACTTACCACAGGGAGACAAATATGAACATACCATGTTACAATCTGGTTTTCTCATCTGAAAATTAGAAATATAGCCATAGTGATCTTTGGGTCATTTAAAAAAAAGTCTTTTAGTTTTTAAACCCCACCCAGATCCCAAATATAGTATAATATATTCACTTGCTCTACCTGCAATATTTCCTTTTTTAGGGGTCATATAGCAATGACCTGTCTAAGAATGCCTTAAGACCAGGGACAGCATTCGGTGACTCACAGTGTCCTTACTCCGCTGAAGTGTGGCTGACACGATGGGCTTGGTTTCCCAGCATTGCCTGTGTAGATGCCTGAGGGATTAGAGAATTTTTCAGTATATGTGATCTCTGCTTGCGTACTCCTACAAATCAATGTCAGCTTTTATTTTAAAACACTATCAGAAAAATTAGTTCTTTGTTCTTTTCAGACGTTCTACGGTCTGATTTTTCTCCTGCACCAGTCTTGCTCTAGTGCAATTTGCACTGGTGCTTTTCCTGATTTAGGCCTGTCTGAGTGAAAGGAGGATCAATGCTTCCTTTGCAAAGTGACTCGGACTGCAGCCTGGCCACACCACGCCGTCATCGGGAAGTTTGCAAAATTGAGGTGACCGCACCCTGGCTGCGAGTCTGGGGGTTCTGTGCTGTGGTGTGTCCTCCAAATGCCAGTGAGGCAAATCTCTTTGGAAGTTTCTGCCTTGCTCATCCCATTTACTGAAACTAAATTTCAGGAAGCTAATCGGGCAGAGAGTGCAAAGGATGAAATGTTAGAAATCAAATTAATGAAGCTGAATCACCAATTTGTGACCTAGAAGACTATTAGGAGTGATCAGAATTAATTAACTCTTCTTTGCGATGCTTCAGAGGAAGCCAGTGAGCATGGAGACAAAGGACATGGATGGGATGTGACTACCTGGGCCGGCTGAGGCAGCACGGCAGGGCTGGCCCCAGCTGGGCTCCAGCGGCTGCTCGTGCAGCACAGTGAGTAGGAGCGGGCGGAGGAGTTGCCGTGGTCCCTTCCTGTGTCCTGCTCTTCCATGCTTGTTCAGGGACACGTGGATGAAGCTGTGAAGAAGCAGCCATGCTGTTATTTATGATGGAAGTGCAGGGGAGTCTAAGAGACTGAGTGGGATTTTGAATTTTCTAGCAGAATGGTACTGACAATTCCCTGGAAAGGTCTCATCACTGCTCCCATTCTATGGATTTGTTTCTTTGGCTCAAGCTCTGTTTGCAGGTTGAGGTTGGAGGTATCTGATGGAAAGTGGCCACCTCACACTCGGTCTCAGAAGCCTGGCGGCAACCACCAACCACCAGAGGAAGAGAAACCATGACACAAAATCTTACTGGAATTTTCCTGGTTAATCAAAACCAGGATTGAGTCCTAAACACTTCTGGGGAAAGATGATACATGTATCAAGTTGTAGCTTCTTTTCTTTCAAAGGTCAGAGTTTTAGACTGCTTTGGCTGATAGTTGCCAAAACAAATTGGTCGTATGGGATACTCTGTGATACTACGTCAACTTCTTGGTGAAGTGAATGTGAAAGGTAATACCTACTTTGTAATATTTGGGAATTTTAAAGAAGTGAATATTTTACTCACCATTCTTTTTGGGACAAATACGGAGAAAGAAGATATGTAATCATAATTATTTTCACTAACCAGAACTGCAGTGTTTCTTCTTGCATCAATAAATTCTTTTTATACTCTAAACTGCCCATGGGAGAAAGAATTGGTGAAGAGATGGCTCCAGTTTCTTGAATAATGCATTGTTTAGTAAATGGACTGTCCGATCAGGAAATAGTCCTCTGACTATGATCAACATCGACATTGCTGGCTGGACAACTTACAAAGGAGCATTTTGAAATTAATTTGATGATTATGAAAATGTCTTGGATCCTTTGCTGAAGGCTAAATAAACACAATTAAAATATTCTTAGTTTTCAATGTGCTTTGTTCAGTTCATTAAGTGTAACTAGAGCTTCCAGTTATCTGCATTTAGTTTTTCAAAAAATTGGAGGGTATTTTTAGAGCAATGTAAAGCTTATTGCTAATTACACCTGGGGGGAAATCTCATTAGATATTCATTTGCTTTCAGAGCTTAAAACAATTCTAATGAGCTGCATTAGTTGTGATAACACTGACTGACTCTCTCTTGTCTGCTCCCCCCGGCTTGTCTGAAACAAACAAAGATTCTGTGGAGCCTGGAACTCAGCAAATGTGACCTTGGCTATCTTTGGGGCCGAGGGGAAAGAGGCGCAGTCCCGAGGACAAGGAAGTTTGCTGCAGTCAGGGCTTGGAGCTGAAGTGGCAGATGACCTCGCAGCCAGGACACTGAAGCAGGGGAGATGCCTTGTCCTGTCCCTGCTGCAGCCCTGGCTGTGCTGGCCAGGGCCAGTCCCAGTCCCCCTTTCCTGCCACCTCTGCTGAACTGATGGTTTAAGGTCTCATCAAGGCCGTAAGAGGCAGCCTGAAAAGTACTCATGAGAGACCTGACCTACTTTCTTCCCTACAGAATGAACCATCCCCTAGGCCCTGCCTGGCCAGGTGGGTGCAGCTGAGGCTGGGGAGCCCTTGGACTCAGAAGAATTCAGGAAAACCCAGAGGAGCAGCTGTTTTTTCTCTTCACATAGCTGCTGCTCACAGTAGTCTGCAGTGTAAAGCTTTGTCAGCTGGGGTGTCTGCCTGGGACAATGCCATGAAGAGCCACAAGCTTGATTCTGAGTCCTCTGCTCCACCAGCTGCCAGAAGAATTGCTGCTTTACTGCTGTTGCGCTTGGAGATTGGAAGGGCTTCTGGTGAGGAGCTGTCTCAGCCTTGGATGGCTTAAATGCAGGACAGTGACGCTGAAGGGAAGAGTTGCCTTACCTTGGTGGGAAGTACATGGAAGTCAGGCAGATAGAGCAGAACCATTTTTACTTCTCCCTACACCAGTACATTTTGGATGAACTGGGCAGCCTGTGAAGAGTTCTGCCCTTGCTGGACTTAGAAATTATTTAGTGCTGGTCTTTGTATCACTTAACACTAAGCACCAGCAATGACTCAAACTCAAAAACAACTGCCCAAATGAAGTGTTGATGTTGCTCCTGTCCATTTTACAGGTGTAGCATCTTTGTCCAGGACAATGAGAGCATAGAGAGAATATGAGCTGCAGCCACTCCCCATGATGGACTATAACAAGCCCATAAAACTCTGGAAATGTGTTTAAATCAGCTCTTTCTAATGATGCAAAACAACATAGTGGCCTGGGAAAATACCTGTTTATGTGGCTCTGTAAGCAACATCTCCTCATGTGGCACGAGAGGAAGGAAGCTGCTTGTGCACACAGGTATCTCCATAAGTGGCGTGGCAGGAAGGTGACTGTGAGTTGAGACACTCCTTGGAGACCAGGGAGACTCAATGTGGGTGTAAGTGGCACATAGAGACAGGTTTACTGCTGCTTCTGGGAGAGGCTATGAATTGAGCGGTAGGTAATGGTGTAGGAATGATCACACACAGAGCAGGATATATGGGATTCTTTCGTAATTGGGGACATTTTGGCATTGGAGCTGAGCAGGTGAGAACAAGCTGCCAGAGTCTGCTTGTCAGCAGGAAGAAAAGGGCTGGCTGCAAAGACAGAAACTAATTTTGTTTTAATCTATTGGTTGTAGAGAAAAGGCAGGTAGAAATATCAGGCTTGGCTACTGGCAGAGAGAATACACCTGAGTCAGAGAGGAGCTGCCTGGACCAAAGTTGTAAGTAGAAAGGTGGAAACCAGACTTTATTCCTCAAAGGATAAGAGAGCACAGAAAACGAAGCTTTCAGGGAGCTGGAGGGTGTGAAGTGGATGGTTGGTACCAAACCCCCTACTCCATGGCTCTCTTATTAAAGAGGTTAAAGGAACTGTGGGTCTAAATTGGAAAGGTTTTCACAGGCACTTCACAGAGCTGAAGTGTTTTGCAGGAGATTCCTCAAAGGTGGAAGGCGGACAGCCTCCCACCATTATTTAAGGAACGACCCAGATGTGCACCAGGGTCTTGCAGGGAAGTTCGTTTCCCTTCAGGTGAAGACAAGTCTTAGAAAATGTTTTAATAGATGAAAGGTGGCCTGTTGAGAAACGCACAGCTTGACCAAAGATAGCCAGTATGGTTTCCGGAAAGGACCTTTTCTGCCTCGCTAACTTTTGGAAATTTCTTTTTTTAGAACATACACTCCTGTCGGCATAGACAAGAGGCTAAGCAGGAGTCAGGAGAGGCTTGGATCTTCAGACGGTGTTTGACAGGGTCCCGCGTCGGAGGTTAATGTCTAAAGGTGGGGAGTTGGAAAGGGGAAGAATTGGCTCACTGATTGAAAATTGGCCAGAGGACAGGAGCAGAGTGGGGAAAGGAGGCATAAATAGAAGCCTTTCAAGATGAAAGACAAGTTAATAAAGGAGCGTGTACTGTAGGAGACTGCACTGGCGGATCCTGGTCTTTCTGATAGTTGCAGTGTATGAAAGACTTGGCTGAGGACATAGAAAGCAAGATTTCCTAGTTTGCAGATCACATCAGATTTGGGAGGAGTGGTGAATAATGAAGAATTCCAACACAGGCAGAGTGGAGACCAATTCTAGGCTTTGATATGATGACAAACACAGACGTAGACGAAGCAAGACATTTTACAGCAACATATTGGGTTACTGGTATCTAACTTCTTTTTAAAGAGTCTGGGATGGTCATTGGTTTTAATACTTCCCAGTAGGCTTTATTTCTTGCCAAGCTGCTGGAAGAGGCTCACTGAGAGTCTGCTTGTGTACATAGTAAATTTTATTTTCTATTTTGGCTGGTAGAACTCATGATAGAACAACTGCACATGTTTGAAAGGGCAAAAGCATCTTGAATTGAAAAGGGCAGAAAGTAGGACTGAATGAACAGGCTTAGAAGGACTATACAGAGGGTCCTTTCATGTTCAGTCCAAAGGTCAGAATAGCTCAATGACTTTGGAGAACAAACCAAATCCACCAAACCCACACATATGGTAAAACCCATCTGCCTCAAAATTGAAGTGGCGCCTTTCCAGTATGTCTCGTTCCTGCAGTGGTGAGCAACACTAGCCAAGATAAAGCCTTTTAGGAGTAAGATGATTATTCTTCAGTCACACTGCACAGCTGGGAAGGAAATTCACATGTTTATACATAACCAAAGAGAGCCTGGTTGACAGTGAGGGAGCAGACCTGTCAACTGGTCTATCTTGGCTCTCTTGAATTCAAAGGATCAATGACATTTTCCACTGTCTCAGGGTAAATACTGTGGTGGTGGAAGGAAGAGGTGTCTAGTGCTTAAGTCAAGTTTCTCTTAAGTCAGCTTCAGGTGTTTGGAAAGAACTGTTGAAAGAGGGGGAGTCTTGGAAGCCAAGTGCTGTCACGAAAGGCAGCCGCCTGCAGCCAGGCTGAATGTCACCTTGGTGCCTCCGCCAAGGCAATGGACACCAGGATCCCCAGCCTGGGCTGGGGCCTGTTTGGAGACTGCTGACATCAGCTACATAAAAGCATTGAGCTTGTGGAATGAGATGGAGTTCAACTGTCTGAATATGGCACAGAGGTTCTCCTTGAGATGCTTCAGAGCTTCTCCCAAAATTTCTGTTTTGAAAGTTAAACCTCAGTATTTTACATCAATACTGAAAGTGTCCTCATTGGGGACTTTCCCCAGACCTACTCCTCAGTGATTTATTTCTTGTCCCCCAACTAGGCTTGTGTAAATTACTTAAGTTATTTTTTGGGTACTAATTAACTGTGCAGTAGAAATCATATTATACAACTGGTAATGAGCAAAATCTCAGACACACTCATACACCAACCAAACCTTGGCAAATTGTAATTAGCTCAGGACTTGATACTCCCTTATTCTGCATTTCATTTTTTTTTTTTTCCTGAGGAAAAAAAAGCTCTACATAATGAGCTCTTTGAACCTAAATCAAACAACATTTTCAGTGGGGACAGGTAATGAAATGTTAGTCAAACCCATTGCAATGGACAGATCAATCACTGCCTTGTAGGATCTGAAAAGGAACTCTGAGATAATGGTGGCAGAATGGCTTCCACTGCAAATCTTGCAGGCCCAGCCTTTGTAGGTCACACAGGTATGAAGTGGGGAGCTCTTTCTTTCAATCCCAGCGTGCTCGGAAAAGCGAGTTGCCACTTTGCTGAAAGCAGTGGGATTGAGACAAGAAAAGAGGCTTTCACTTTTGGATCAAGCCAGCAAATTCTCTGTGCCAAGAGGGAACCTGGAATGAGTATTAAGTCTTGCAGGAATGCTGAGGGAACTGAATATGTGTTCTTGGCCTCATGGCAACAACAAGGGAGCGTATAAAGCAAACAGTTGTGAGCTACTGAGCTCAGCTGTTCACCAGGGAGATGAACGGCTTTCTGGAGCTCCAGTTTCCACATTAGCATCGTACAACAGCCTCATCTATTAGTACAGTGTGCTCTCATGTCGGAGATGCTGTTGCAGCACTCAATCACTTCCCAAGACACTAACTTTTTAGTTTCTCCTCTGCAATAAGGCTTTTTGGAAAACAAAATATTAGTCCCCCAAGAAATTCTGGTATTTCAGAATTAGTTTTTGGTTCTGAATTGTGATAAAAATCAAAGCGTTGAAATGTTATATTAGTCAAAATACCTGAAATATTTCAGTTGGGAAAAAACCTGCAAAGTAGCATTATCAAACCATTACAAATCTCTAATACTGAAGCATTTCTTTGCAATAATTTCCAAGTGTCAGAAATAATATATAATAATAAAGTATATAGGGATATAGAGTTCAGAATGTAGGAACAAATTGTTCAGAAGTATTCCTATTTCAAGCTTTGTTGAGCTGCCCATGTTCCCAGGGAGCATTTCTGTTCTTGATGAAACAGTATTTCCTGATTTTTGACATTTGGTCAAAAGCATTTGGAGCATCTCTGCTCAGCCAGAGTGGCTGTGGCGAGGGCGGGCACAGCTCTTGTCACCCAATTTGTTAAATGTTTGTTTTTGCTTCAGCTGTAACCCTGCAAGTCTCTTACACTTGCTCTACCTTTAGCATTATCTCTCTCTGCATTATTACTGCATGATTTGGAAATTAAATCCAGGCTGTGACCTTCTGTCATGCATGTTGGAGGATTTCCTTTTGGAGTAGACAGTGGCACTGATGGGACTGACGGCTGTTTCAGTCAGCGTACTGATTCTCTACTGACAGGCACTTCTCACTTGTCAATGTGCTACTTCATCTCCTCCAAGTCCATGGACACTCTATCTATCTATCTATCTATCTATCTATCTATCTATCTATCTCTCCATCATCCTCTAACAGGGCTGCTGAGCATTGGTGCCTGCTGAGCATACACCTTGGGTAACACCATTAATCACCTGCTTGATGAGCCTGTGCTTTGAATTACTTGAAATACATAAAAGTGCTGCTGGTAATTTGCTTTTTCAGGACATTTCCCTGGGATTCAGATCATTGTGGCTGAAGGTGCCTTTTCCCTGGAGATAGAAGGAGGAGCACCACCCCAAAACACCTTCTGAGGAGGGGTTGTATTTCTGTTTTCCTCCTTTCTTGGTTAGAGATCCTGGTGCAGGCTAATCCTTGAGCTGGGCACCTCCACCCTTCATATTTTATTGTCTGGCACACATTTTGCAAGCCAAATTGATTAGTGTTCACCAAGGTGAGAGCCCAAGTCGCTTGGCCTCTGCAACAGGCCTTCCCTGACATTCAGACAGCCTCGGGGCCTTTACTATCTTTCTAAACACTTTCCTTCTCTCCTGTAGAGCTGCCTTATTACAGCAATAAAAATAACAAGGTCCCTGCAGACCTCTTTATAAAGAACAATTTAGAGCCAGGAGTAAGTGTAAGGATTGGGATGAAAATAGGCTATCACAGTGCTAATGTGATATACAGGTACGATTCGTGTATTATATTGGCACAGGGAAGCTGTGTGTCCTGGGAGGCAGGGACTCAATGTGGGACTGGTTTAGGTGACTGCAGACAGACAGAAACAGTGGGTTTGATACCCAGCCTACGGGAAGGGCCTGTGACAGCCTGGAGTGACTGTGACAGGTTTGGAATGGTTCCGTTAAATGTAGGGAATGCAAACACCAAAAACTATGTAAATCTATCCAAGGACAATATTAATGTCTAGATATGTTAGGTTGGAACAACAACTACAATATGACATCCTGGATCCCATGTTATTCCCTCATTTCTGTGGGCATTTTCAAGTCCTTTTCATGGCCTCCATTAGAAGCAGCTGGGTTGAAGAGAGATGTACAAAACAAAAGCAAAAAGGTGAAACCACTCCAGATCCCACCTCCTACCTCAAGTTTTGCTGTGTGTCTGCCCCTGTGATCTGTGTTGCTTCAGATAGCTGAGGAGACACAGGCACAAAGCAATGGCAAATCAGTTACTGAGCTTACCCAGGGCAAAGCAGAGGGTTAAATGGCATGCAGGGATGGCAAGAAAAGGTAATTGAAGCTTTTGCTGGTGGTCTGGGGAAGGAGGAAAGGAGAATGATGTCCCTTATGGAAGAAGTATTTCTGAACTGAGAACCTGCTCGTGGTGGAACTGCTATTTTCTTCCAAAGGTCAAAAATCCCAACTGGAACATGGAGCAAAAGAATGGGCTCAGCTGCAACAGGGGCAAGGCCAGCCACACCACGGAGACAAAAGGCAAGAACACTGCAGAAAATGAAAGCATTTTATTCCCATCTCCTGCTTCATTTCAAATGGAGGGTAAAGACGGAGCAGGCTAGGATTCCTAAGGAGGATTTCAGGCACGTACATTGCATGCACTTTTGTCAGGAGGGGAGCAGTTTGAAGGATGACTTGTGTTATTGGCACTAGCACAATATTACTGCGTTATCTTTATTTTTTTTGAAAACACCCTGTATGCGTTGCAAGACGTGTGAAAACACAGCAGCTCCAGACATCAGTGAGGTGGAGCAGATAGAAATATAAAGGCTTATTAACAAAAGGTTGATGTATGAATCACAGCCACATGTTTTTCTCCTCCTGCTCTACACACAATTAAAAAAATTTTTTTTGTTGTTTTTCAGAGGAAGTGAGGTGTTCCTCTGCTTGCACAGAAATTTTGAGTACCTGCTGCAGGGCTGTTTAATTCTGTGACCCATTCTTCCAGAGTGGCTGCCTTCTGATACTTCTCAGTCTGAAAGGCTCCTGCTCTGCCTGGCAGCTGGAGCAGAAAGTGCTCCAAGCACGGGAGCCCCGACAAGGGGGCTCTTCTACTGACTTCCACTGAGGTGTGCTAGATTCCAGTGTTTGCTCTGCAGCTCAGGAGAGCAGCCTCTGCTGGGCAGGAAGAGCTGCCCAGCGCTGGGATTTCCTGTGCAACATCTGCCCTGCCAGCAGTTTAAAATAGAGCAAGATGAAGGTCCTGGAAAACCCAGAATGGCTTTACCTGGAAACCTCATTAAAGGGAAATGAAATTGCTTTTGCTCTAACCACACTCAGTGATAGCTGTAGCAGCTTGGCCTGTCACTTCCTTTTGCTACCCTTCTCGTAGGGCTTGGCTTAGCTCAAGAGCTTGCAATGCTGTGAGACGGCACCCAGAACCTTTGATGCTTACCTGTCCCACATCTTCTATATCCAGGTGATTCAAAGCCAGTTCTAGTGTTGCAGCTGCATGAACATAGGAGGGGATTGAAGCCTGTTGCTTTAATTTTTAAAGTGTAATGAGAAATCACAATCCCAACTAAGGAATTCAAAGCTGAAACCGGCACTTTTCAAGGGGGCTGTAACTCCTGGTGATCACGGGGGCAACTCTTGCCCCAGCACAACAGCCAGTCTCAAACAGATCCTGGAGGCATTGCACAACTTTATATTAAAAAAGATTGATGTGAAAAAGGTTTTTTGTCACTCACTATAGCTGAGGGAGAAAAATCAGATGACAGAAGTGGTGCAGTTTGCCATTGTCTGGTGGGATTCACAGAGCCACGTGCTTGGTGAACATCTGGCCTGAAGGCTGTTATGGGGATGGAGGAGGGAGCAGGAGGGGAGTGAAATGAGGCAGCAGGATAAGGCTTTGTCTGAAGACTTTGAAATACAGGTGTACATAATGCTGAAAAAGCAGAATGAATGGTAACCTATTTTGTGGCTTTTTGATGTCTAACTTAGCTGCCAGTTCTCGTAACAGCGTTGTAGGTAGCTGTCTCACAACAGAAGGTGTATTGTTCTCACTGTCCTGCTCGTGCTCTCACTGGGAAGAGGGCTTGCCCCGACCATGCTGGATGAAAAGCAGAGCCCCTATCTCACCCAGTGACCCCCAGCACCAGCCTCGGAAGCCAGGGCTGAGTTAGAGCCCTTCTGTCAGCAGCAGACTTTGTGTCTCAGAGACCTCCTGCTTAGAAGTGCCCCAAAGGGCTGAACTTCAGCTGGATGGCCAGAGGGATGTTGTAGCTGAAGGGCTTGGCTGTGTTTGCCAGGGGAGCAGCTCTGTTGGCGCTGAGCTCCGCTGTGGCAACAGGCTCTGCCCTGGCAAGTAGGATGGGCACGGCTTTCACAGGCCCTGTCCTCCTGGTCCCGTCGTTGGCCACGTACCTGAGCAGCTGAGGCCAGGGGGAACAGAGTCCTGATTTTGTTTGGCTCAGTACTACTCCATTCCGTCCTCTTGTTTTTGTCCTGGCTCATTCCTTGGCTCCTCTAAGATGTAACTTGGCAGGAGCACAATGCCCAGTGCACACACTTGGCAGCTCAGCTCTTGGTCTGTGGCTTGAGTGTTGCTAAATGAATGATGCAACCGACTTCTGAATCCAGGCCTCTCTTGCGTATTAAGTTACTGCTGCCTCCTCAATATGTTTTTCTGTACTACAGGCAAGTCCCTCTGGTCTTTCTTTCTGCTTCAATGAGGATTATCTGCCCCATATAAAAAGCCTACCAGAGCTGTCCAACATTTGGGCTGGTCCCAAAGAAACTTAAGGACCCTCAGGGCAATGTTTTAAAAAAATATTAAACAATGTCTCTCTGCGCTATCCTCTGCAAAGCCTCGTGCTGACCAGCTGACTGGTACTCCAGGCAGTCACCCTACAGCCCCCAGCTCTCCCACTCCTCCTCAGCAGGACATGTAACGCGCCAGGCTGTGGCCAGCAACACCTCATTTGTCCATAGCTCGGGGCGAGCGTGCAGCTCTGCTCTGTGCCTGCCCTGGGAAGGGACGGGTGCCGGGAGCCCCCCTGGCAGAGTCTGCTCCTCGACTCGTTCGAGGCTTGCGAGCACGAGATTGCTGTAATATTGAGCAAGGTTTTCCAACACATGCTTTTCTCTGGCAAATCGCCACCCACAGTGCCGTGTGCCAACATAACACTTTGACTTAAAGAGGGAAAACTGCCAGATAAATGTTTTAGTTGCAGGCCTGTTTCATTGTTGAATTCTAAAATCTTGGCGAAAGCCTTTGCCAGTGGATGGGGAAGCAGCCTTGCTGTCGATGCTGGTGAATAGGGACTAAAGCAAATGTGTTCAGGGATGACATTTGGTGGACATCACCCACCAGCTAATTACATTCTGTTCCCTATTTCTGCACCAAAGGCATGCAGAGCAGATCAGGGACAATGGAGTAGGGACCCTTTAGTTGTCCACTGGTTCTCAAGCAACAAGATTGCTTGTGATTTGGAGGATTACAGCAGTGATCTGGGGGCACTTTCTGAGCCTGCAGATTGCTTGCTCAGTGAGATGCTGGTCTTTCATGGTTAGGGGGATATGTCCCTGGTATCAAGCAGCACTTCAACAGGGCAGAGCAGTACTAGCTAGACTAAAGGAGAATTTCAATTGCATTTGAGTCCCTGGAACAAGGGTGGAACACAGCTCTGCTCCCTGCCGTGCTGGAACCCATCTGCTGGAGTATTGCCAACCCTGGGCTCTGTTAGCCACATGCAGCCCCTCCAGCTACCCTGGACACAGAGAAAATGGGGGGGGTGTGCACAATCCAGGCACAACGTCATCAGCAGATCCTTCTGAAATAACAAGGATTAATACTACTTTGCTTCCCTCTGCCTGGATCTACTAAGCACAGAGGTGTCAGAACAATCTGTGCCTCTTCTGCCCCAGACCCAGAGAACTGAATCAGAGGATTAGCAAAATGTCAAAGAGTTAAGCAATAGGAAGGAAAAGGCTGAACTTCCCTGTGAAAGCACTACTTGCAATAGAAAAAAATCACAGTAATTGTTGTTTTCTAAAGAAACCCGTGTTTGCATGGCATATATCTTCCAGGGTAGCCACCTACACAGCTTTTCTTCATCAGGGATCATTTATTTTGTTTTCAGATCATTGTCTAGACTAATTGTCTTAAACAAGAGTAACTTCCTTTCTCTTTATTCCCTAGTGGTCTTGATAGGTTTTAATTACCTTTAGGTGGTTCCCCATATAATTGCACATCAAGTTCATTAATGATCACAATATGTTCACCTAATAGGTTTCCATTAAAATCCAATGGGTTGCCATCAAAATGAGTTATGGGAACTGACAGAAAACTCACTAAAATCCCAATGTCTTTAGTTACAGTGAATTAAATATTGTGTCTATTAAGAAATATAAAAAACAAATGTCAAGACAAAAAAAATTGTCTCACAAATTGATGAATTTATATGTACAGAGTTCTGCAGAAACTAGCAAAAGGCTCTTACTGCTTTGGGTCCAGTTAAGCAGTGAAGTTTTTCCACCGTGACCATATCATTAAAGTTCAGATAAATCAGCAGAACAGAAAAAGCTAACTTCATTCCAATGCATTGCAGTTTTGGAGGAACAGAGAAGTCTGGATCCCTTGCTGGTCTCAGTTCAGTCCTTGTCACAGCTGCTCTGTATGAGTCCCCACGGCTGCTGGGGAGCAACAGAGAGAGCACAGGGCTGGGAGTGCTGGGAGTGCTGCCGGTGCTGGGGGTGAGGAGCGAGTGCAGGCAAGAGGCAGCTGGGGTGAGAGAACGAAGGGCAAGGCCAGAGTGCATGGCTGGAGCATTCTGGGCCCTCCTCCTATCCCTGCACCTTCCACTACAAGTAGGTCCTGCCTCTCTCATTTGCTCCATCCCCTCTCACTTTCCCTCACTCCCAACTGCAATAACCTCCTGAGGCCCTGCAGCAAACTGGAGGAGCTATTTTTCCATTCTGCTCTCTTGACCCTTGATCTCTTCAGTGACTGGCAGCCCAGGTGCTTTCCAGGGATGGTTGGAAAGGAGAGGTCATTCCTACATTTTAACTAGGAATGTCTCCAGGCTGTGAGGTGATGTCAGCCCTGGGGCTGTTTGTATCCTCTCATTCCATCTGGATCTTGTAGGCTAAGAGCATCTTTGAGCTGAAAAAGTGCCCAGGACAAACCTTTTCATCTGTACCTGAGCTGCCCCTGCAGTGTTGAGCCCCATTGAATGGTTCTGCTGCTATGTATGGGCTTCTGCTACAGCAAGCAGGACTTCAGAGAAAAAAATCAAACTGCTCTAAATTCCAGTAAGCAAATCTGTGACTCTTCATGGCAACTCCACATTATTCCCAGGTTGTTTGCTATTTCCTCTGTTCTTCCTTCCCTGCTGCCTTCGTTATCACACTGAATATCACCAGGGCAGCATGACAAGAATCTAGAGAGACACATTATTAGGACAGCCATGTTCATACCTCTGAACTGCAGCGTTTGTTAACAATTCTGAGCTTGAAGAGGGGGAGGATGGCAAAATCTGCTCTTCCAAATTAGAAAGATGTATTTTAACAGTGTGTCTGAGGCGAGATACATACTCCAGTGGCTAATAGTGACCATTCAGGGACCTCTCTATTGCTCTGGTGCATACAAGGCCCCTTGGAGTGGCACAGACTTGGCAGGGGAGTGTCACATGTGTCCCTCCAGGTGTCCCACGCAGGGCATCTGCAGTGTGACCCTTACTTGCTCTTTGCACTGTAGGTCCCGTTTCCTGTGCCCAGGGAGCCCTGGCCCAGCACAGGGGGAATTGTAGAGCTCTGTGTACTCAGAGGCAGGATGGTGGCTGGCAGACAGAACTTCAGCAGCACTGACCAACAGGCTTCGTAAAACAAGGGGCAAACTTGGAGTGCAGCAGCCCCTGCTCCGAGCCTGCAGCTGGGCCACATTGGCAGACCAGGGTAACTGGAGTGGCTGAAAATTCAGGCAGGGATGTTCAAGGCTGGGATGTGGACAGTTTAAGGGGACCTTATGTGACATGTCAAAGGACTTGATTTGTGATGAGTTCGGCTTTCATTTTGTTGCCCCAGGGGCTGTCTGCCTTCTAATGTTAGTTTGCAAGAAAGCTGCCATGAATGCAGAGGGCAGTACCTGTCCATGGGCATGGATGGCTTCGGTCTGGGATCAGACTGCCTCACTCTGGTCCTGGAGGGAGATTGTCTGCATCGCCTCAAGAAACTGAGCTTGGGAGAGGAAATCTGGGTATTACTTTTCCTCTTTTAATTCCCTTGTGTGTCTAAGTTAAGAGTGCAGAGCTGCTGGACACAGACCTTTCCTTTCCTGTTCCAGCCAAGTGCCAGCAGCCTTTCAGGGGTTCCCAATACCCTCAGCAGGAGACAGAAAGTGAACAGAACTGGCTTCCTGCCACAGCAAAGCTTTTGTGCCTGTTTCAGGCAGCTTCCTATGGTTCCCTTCGTGCCAAGAGGGGAACCAGAGGAAGTTCCTACAGACAGAAATGTGTATTACTATTTCCTGTTATGAAAAGCCGCCAGTGCAACAAATCTTAGCGGTTTCATTTGTTTATCTCAAAATGAACTAAGAAACTTAATTTTTTTTTGTCACGTGTAATTAACTTGTGATTTTTCTCTGCAGTTGCTGAAGGTAATTTAGCATTTTATTTAGCTCTAAGCTACAAACACATGCCTGACCTTAGAAAGAAACAAAAAACTGTTTTCTGGCACTTACAAGTAAATAGAATAGTCCTCTCCTCTTGCCACCATCTTTTATTTAATGCTGCTAAAAGGTACCAGAATGTCAGCATTGGAGATTGATTCTCCTTCCCAGCCTGGAGACCGTGTCTGTTCCCGAGGAGCCAAGTGCTGTTGCTGAAGTGCAGCATGCAGTGCCATGCTGCCCTTATCTGCTTATTACACTCAGTCACATCTAAATAAGCATCTGTAAGAGAAGGCAGCGAGGGCAGGACACGGAGGGCAGCCTGAGGTTTGCAGAGCTGCCTTCTCTCCTCCTCATTTCTTCTTTTTCCGCGCCCTTCTGTCATTCTTCTGCTGCAGATGTTTCCAAGCCATCCTGATTGCACTGGTCTCCAGTTGGTCACATTTTTGGTTGACTGGATTTTTTTTCTTTCCAGAAACACATGTGCTTTGCTTTCTCTCCAACTCTGTCACTTTTTATTAACTCAAACAAAATGTAGGGAAGCAAACACCTCTTTGAAAATACTTTCAGTCATTTGATATGATACTGTCTGAGAAATGCTGAAACCATTCCAGGGCTCCAAGAGAGCAGACTGTGGTGGTGTCAAGGAGAGTTTTACAGCACGTGCAGCTGGGTGCACAGCTCCTGTTACAGCCTGTCAAGGCTGGTGTGTCCAGCCCTGCTCTGCTCGTGGCCGCTGCTGCTGGGTGCTCCAGCAGGGATCTGCACTGCAGTGGCTGGTGCTGCCTTTCAGGTCATGGGACAAGGCGTGCACATCACACAATTGCTTGCCCAGCCCGGCTTCCTGATAATCCCTATCCCATTCAAGCCATCTCATCTCAGCTTGCATGCAGTATTTTGTACATTTGAAACACTAATACGGGCCAGACAGTGAACAGCCCCACGGTGTCCTTGCCAAAGCTGGGATCAGAGCACTGGTGCGAGTCTGTGGGTCCAGCTGACCTCAGTGCAGTCCAGCTCACTTACATCAGCTGAGAGTCTGGAGTACTTGGGAATACAGTGGGCTTGGCTTCAGAACTGAGGAATGGGGACGTGGAGAGCTGGACTTGCAGAGTTTGTGGTTTCAGGGAACATAAGGTACGTCCTGGCTGCGACAGGAGTTGTGAGTGCTCAGCACTTCTTAAAACCAGGCCTGGTATCTGACTTAGCACACCCAGTTACACAGTACTGTGTCCTGCTCTGTGGGAGCTGCACTCAGCTTTGACATGGCTGAAGAGAGACAAAATATTTAACATTAGGAAGAATATTGCTTTGTCAAGAGAGACCACTTTGCAGCACAGGCCAAACTAGGTAGGTGTGAAAGCCGTGCACAGGAAGGCTGAGCTGCGCTGCAGTGCCTGACTTCTCCTGATGCTGCACGAGAAGGGAAGGCTGTACAACACGTGTGTGGAGCACCAGCTCTGCTCCATTTTTTATGGAAGAGCTCAGGTGTTGTCCAAGATCAGACATGAGATGTTTGACACATATGACTGCCAGACCAGAGAGGAAAGATTACATTTTCATATTAACAGTTCCTGGCAAGCTCCAGATTTTTCAGCTTTTCATAGTTTGCAGAAGTGCCAAGAATGGAGGCAAACAAAGGGTGAAAAATATTTAATTCATCCTGTGAACAGTGAGTTCAGGGACACCTGTTATTAATTGAATCAAGTGCAGAGCTCTGGATCCAACCCTGGGCAGGAATGCTCTCTTTTGAGACCTGCCTTCTTTGGATCTTTGAAAAGAAGAAGAATGCTTTTTGCATGTGAAAGCAGTAAGTGGGATGGAGCAAATGCAGGGACAATTTAGTGAAACTGCTTTCTTGTCAAATTGAGCAGAAGATGTAAGTTTGTACATACCAGAACTGAAAGGCACTTGCACTCCAGAAAACAGTTCATAAATTTCCTTGTGCTCCACACTCTCTATAATGTCCACAGCAGAGAACCCCTTTTTATTGCCAAGGGAGACATATGCCCAAGGAAAGTTTTAAGGAATCATAGGTACCTGCTGAATCTTCATTAAACTTCCCCCACTTCAGTACTGGGGCAGTTTCCACTACTGTGACAAGTCTTGCAGAGAGACCATATTCTGCAAAGCAGGAGTCTTAAGACAACAGAAAAAGAGAGTCTTCTTTATACAAATTATACTTTGAATTTGGCAAAATTATTGTATGGGTCAAAAACTTAACAGGGCAAAAAAAGTTATTTGGCATATCTCTCTGGATTGTCTCATTACTCCCGTAGAATATTGAGTTTACAAACACCCGGTGGTTCTGGGCCGGGTACCCAAACCTGGCTGCTCAGGCAGGAATTGCTCTGTGCTGCAGGGTCAGAGGAACTCACACCGTGGGCAGCACCCTGAGCAGCACCATTGGCTCTTCTCTCTCTGGCAGCTGCTGTAGGCAATGTGGGAGCTCCGACCTGGCTGCTGGGAATTCGGAGAGCGAGGGCACCACATGCTTAAGCAACACTTTCCATTGTTGTGGTAACATCCAGCAATACAAGAGCTTTGTTTCGCTTGAAAGGCACAAGTGCAAACTGATGGGGATTTCAAACCTTTGTGAGCAAAACACTTCTTCCTCTCCTAGCCTTGATATATCAGGCGAGTTCCAGCCTTCAAAAGCAAAAGGTATCAACAAGCACGAACTGCACCCAGGCACAGGAGAAGTGGCTTTGCTGAGCAGTGTGTTTCAGTGGAGTGATTTAGGGAATCTCTCTATGTACAACTTGTGAACTCTGGCTGAGGTTACGGAACGGCTGCATGAATGTTTCAAAGTATGTTGTTCCACATGTCACAATTCTTTCAGATCAAGCATAATGGAGGTCCCTTATGTGCGAATAGGTCCCACTAGTACAACATAAAGGAGGGTTGCAGCCTAGGCAATGCCTCAGATGATTCTGTCTGAGAGCTGGAAGGACCAGAGAGCCAAATAGGGTGTAATGCTGCGCTTAAACATAGCAGAATCTGAGAAGTTAAGGAAGAATTCAGGCTCCCTCCTGCACAGAGGAAGCGTGATAAGGAATGCGGTGAAGAGATCATGCTTTCATCTGATGGAGAATGGTGTGTCCTTTATGACCCTTGGACCAGCCACATTAAAGGATAACATTTGCATAGGAGAGGAAGAAAGAACTAAAGGTATTTCGCTGTCCTTCGGAATGAAGAGCTATTTTCTGCTGTCTCCAAACACTATTTCTCAAGCATGCCTCTTGATGGCTTTCAACAAGCTCCTGAGTTATTTTACACACTTAAGAAGCATTCCTGAAAGCCACTTTCCAGTTGCACACATCATTTTTGAGTTCGTTTAGTTTCTGCGGGCTCATGATAGGCTGCCATGGGCACAGAGAGCTTCAAGTAGCAAGGTGTTGAAGAAGCAGACTGGCTTCTCTGAAGGAAATACAGTCCTTGAAGTACTTCAGTTCTGAAAGCCTCTCTTATCCAGTGGTAAGTACTGCTGGGAGTAATCAGCAGAGCTAATAGCATGTGCTCAGGGAAAGATTTTGCCTGAGTTTCCGTTTGTCCATGTAAATCCAGGTCCAGCTGATAACAGAAGATGAACACACTGTATGGAATGAGCTCCTCAGGTGCACATGGCAAAATGGGTGTTCCAAGCATAGGTGACACTCACACGAAGTGAAGGTGAGCAAAGACATCCAGGGCTCCTTGGAGAGCCCCTCTCCAGAAAGTAGACCTATCTGATTTCTATTATGGGAAGGAAACCAGGTGGCAAGAGCTCAGCTGGTCACTAGAGAATGACCAGTATGCACAGGCAGGATGTCTCTGCAGCATGCAGGAAGGCAGCCAAGGCATTCAGTTTGGGATGCCAGCTCTGGGAATTGGCACTTGCCAGGGAGCAGCCTGGCTCTGCCAGAGCAGTGTGGTGCAGGGCTGTGCGGTGCAGAGCCATCTCTGAAGTGTGTTCACATGGGAGCTGCAGCTCCACTTCAGTGGAACCTGTTCTTCGTGCCCTGCTGGGGCTCAGTGAGGGCAGACCCCAGCCCGAGGAGCTGGGTAAACAAGAGGGGCTGAGCACCACTATGCTCTGAGTGCAGCAGCTGCACAGAACTGAGCTGCTTAAATCCTGCCCAGCAGTCCTGCCACGAGCCCACTTAGTCACTGCAGTGACTGCAGTGTAGGCAAGCCCCATTAGAAATAATGCATAAAGGTTAATGAAATACTTGTAGCTATTTTAATAAGTGATTAATCTTTTATTACATACTGTTACACAGTCCAGCAGAGCAATAGATTGCTTTTAATTGTAGCTTATCATTATCTATGGTAACTTGCACTGATGCGCTGGTAACCATTTTGAACACATGCTGCTTATATATATAACAGGCCAACCACTCCAATTCATTATTCATTAATGCCTTTTAAGCTGTGTAAAACTGGGACTGTAACATGGAGCATAATCAGGGCAGGTTTGCAAAGTATCTGTGGTGTTGCAGGACTGGCTGGGAATGCCTGGAAAGATAGCAGTGCTTGGTAGGGATTCACACAGCTGGCTGCAGGGGAGTGTGAGCAGTGGGGCTGGGGGTGTTGCAGCACTTTGGGAAATCGGGAATGCTGCCATGCTTATGTGGGAAATTCCAGCTCAATCTGGCACATCTTTCCCTGCATGAATCCCTAAATGAACAGCTGACCTGGGTCAGCCCTAACAGACAGTGGCCTAACTTTAAACCTTACCGTAGGCATCTGTGTTTGGCCACTGCTGGAGATGGGACACTGGCTCGAAAAACCTCTGCTGTGGTCACACACAGCTCTGTGCCTGTACCAAAACCTGCCAGTGCAACAAGTGAGTGTCTGTCGAGGCTCCTGTGAGCACCCTGCTGGGTCTCTGTTATGGTTTGCTGCATGTTTCCAACTGCAGTGGCAGTTCAAGGATGTGTGACACAGAAGGAGCCCATCTGCCAGTGAGAGAAGGGACTCTCCCTTATGCTTGTGGTTGGATGCAGGCTCCCACTCTTCTGCTTTCAGTGGTGCCTGCGATTTGCTTAGCAGCCCCTT
Source organism: Corvus hawaiiensis (assembly GCF_020740725.1). Taxonomy (NCBI): domain Eukaryota; kingdom Metazoa; phylum Chordata; class Aves; order Passeriformes; family Corvidae; genus Corvus; species Corvus hawaiiensis. The sequence goes on along the minus strand of NC_063233.1, from coordinate 1,209,874 downwards.
TGGTTTTAAAATGTAGATCAGTGATTTGGATTTACACACTGCCTGGGGTTTGTGTGGCTGTTCTTGCAGTGTGAACATGTGTATTCAGTTTTTAGGTCTCTGTGCACAGAGAGCAGTTCTCATTGTTAGCTCACTTAAATAAAAGCTGGTGAAGAAACCTCTGAGCATGAGTCACTATCTCACTCTCTGGTTCTTGAAGTCACTTCTTAGAAAATGAAATGGGGAGATACTGTTGCATCCCCCTGATAATTGTCAGCAAAGAGGGTGATGTGAGTAATGATCTAATTTTATCACGTTGTGGTTTGAAGAGGCATCAGACTGGTTGCAAGTCTGCAGTTAGAGTTGGCTGACACAGGGTATCTGACACAGTCCTCACCAGGTCTGCGGCAAGACGGAAAACAGAACATGAAGGGGACACTCAGCTCAGGGTGCTTATTGATCCATCAGGGAAATGCTGGGTGTTCCAGGGCCAAGCAATCTGTTTACTCTGGTCTCACTGGGCCTCAATAAATGCCAAACTGGTCATTAGCTCTTAGGAGAACTCCCTGTTTTCAGAGCAGTCTTGCTCTGTGTGGTCCCTTTCCCTGTGTGACCCTGTGGATACATGGACAGCTGTCTTACACTGACTCCCCTTCCCAGTTACTCTCCAGCTTTGGTATTGTACCTGGCTGGATGGGCTGGAATTTGCCACATGGTCCTTAAAAGCATTGAAGAAATGACACAAAGGGCAGGATTCATGCCAGTTAGTCCATCAGGATTACTTCCATGTGTTCCGAGCCCAGTTTTTGTCACTTTGCAAATCCCGAGAGGTTGTGGAGATGAAGATTCCTGTGGAGTGGGCAGTCCTCACATTGTTGAAGAGTCTGTTTTAAGAGCAAAAATTTTCTTGAAATAGCAACATCAGTGGGCAGAAAAATGTACAAGAGGTTTGGTTTGCCACAGCTTTTCTGAGGAACAAGGATGTGAGTCAGCTGTAAATAAAGTATTTATAGGGACGCTCACCTTGGGGCAAATGTCCTGCCTAAGGATGCTGAGCTGGGACAGGTGGAGACAGCGGAGTGAGGAACAAGAACACTGGAACCTGCCAAACCAAATTACAGCTCTGCCTTAAGAGCAGCTTTCCTAACACATTCCTTTTCCTTCAGACTGACTCCAGGTCACGCAACCCTTCTGCTTCTGCAGCAGTTTGATGAGTGTGTTTGTTACTAACCCCATCTCAGTGAGTTCTTTTTCCTTATGTCATCCTGCAAGTTACTGCTTTTGAGAAACCACAGACTGATGTGGTGCTAAAAACAAGGGCAACACCTTGGATGACAGGAGTGTGCCAAGAAAAGGATTTCCTTTTTTCTGGAGCTGGAGAGAAAGCAGCTCCAGTTCAGTGGGCAAAGGACACTTTAGATCTAGGAGAATAAAATGCAAAACAAGTTTTTGTTATTTCAGGATCATGGACCCAGTTCTAGACCTTGTCTGACATCTACTGAGTCCTGAAATTATCCTAGGAAACCTTTCCTGTTGATCCTGGGTCCCATCAGGCAGTCCTCACAGTTTCCCCAAGCATCTTTGTTTAATGTCTCATTCAGTATCTGTAGATGGGTCTCATTTCCATGCTGGAAGGTGCCACACGGAGGACAAAAAATGGAAGCGTACACAGAGAAAATGACCTCTCAAACATGCACCCACCTCTCTTCTCAGTTGGGCCTCAGGGTTTAGGTGCAAATGAGAAGCACCAGGGTCTTACCACCCCCTCCAAGTAACATTAAGTATCAATAATGGAAGTGCTTACAGATACCCTGTACAATTCAACCCTTATCTTTTATTTATAGCTGACAAAGCTCAGAGAAGGAAAAAATATCATCATACTTTAAATAATAGAAGGTAGAGGTATTAAAACTACCCAGGCAGTTACAGTAGTTGCAGAAATGTCTCCCAGCAGACCCGAGTGTGTGTACACCGACTGCATTTTTAATTTTTAAAACATATTTCTTTCAAAATTATTCAGCAATACAAGAAAGCCACTTTTATGGGGTGATAAATTACTGTAATAAAGTGTCTTTTGTCCAGGCATACAGACAGAAAGCCATTGCAGGCAGCAGAGACAGGCGTTAGCCCCCAGAGAGCCCAGACCCATAAGCAGAGGAGCATGTTGATTTGTCTCACTGGTTTTTAATTACTTTTAGAGCATCCTATCTGTTTTTTAACTGCAATTTTGCTCTCGGTTAACATTTATGTGAAGGTTTGATTTCTCTGTGAGTTTTGAATGCAGCATTAGACCTTTGCACTGGTTCTGGAGAGCTCTGGTGCCCCTTCCCTGCAGCCCAAGCTAAATGACACGGTACCTGTCATTTACGTGCAATTAGAAATAGTTTGATAAGATTTATATTCCTTTGAAACTTTAGAAACTTCTTGAAAGTACTAACTGAAAAAGGAGTCATGAATGATAATTAGGGGTCTGATCCAGCTCCCTTCAGGGCCAGTGTGTTTTTATCACAGCTACATCCATCACTGTAGCAGGCTGCTGGATATTGCAGATGCGGATGGAGTCACTCAGGTCTCAGTGGACTTAGCGCCAGTGGACACAGGACTTTTTCTCATCCCTCTGGACAGGAGTGTCAATCTTGCACCCTTTGCATCTTGATTAGTCACCAGCATTGTTACTTTGTAAACCCAGGCAGAGTATCTTTAACCCCAGTCCTATATATATCTATATCCATGTTCTGCACGTAATTCTTGCCCCCAAAGCTATGGCGTTTGAACTTCACAGAATAAAGTACATTTAATTGGACCTATTATTTTCTTGCAGAGGCAAAGCCTTTCGGATCAGTCTTCAGCCTCTCTGTGCCAATGAAAATACACATACCTAATTATTTCCATTTTTCAAAGAACCTCAAAGGCAGCTGATGAAAGGAACCTTTTGCAAAAGCTCACAGCAAACAGAGTGAAGTCACCTAATGTGCAGCGAGAGGAAGCAGTGATCTCCTCCTGTGTGCACGGGGCCAGCGATGCTCCACAGTGCCTTGAAAGAGGGTGTCTGGCTGTTGCTCTGGAAAAGAAGATTGCTGGGAAATGGCTGAATTCGTGTCACCAAAGAGGGTTTTTTGGAGCTAAGAGCTTTTAGGGCATCAAGTCTTTTGAGATAGGACAAAATGTTTTACCCTGCTGCTGACACCAGTGCTCACAAGAGGCACAGTCCACTGCCCAGATTATTCAGGCGTGTTTCTTCCTCAATTTGAGAAAAATTCTCTTCAACTGTAGTTTTTATCCTAACATCTTTGCCTTCACTGATGATGTACTTTTCCTTTTCTAGGTGTTGTGTACACCGTAAGAAGTTGCTGTTGCCTTGAAAAGCTCATGGTTTAACGAGCAGCTCTGTTGTTATCAGCAGAGGGTTGGTGTGAGCAGTGGTTCTGCAGAATTCCTCCCTCTTGTCCCAGTATTGCCCACTGCAGCCCAGCAGCCCCAGACCACCCTCCCCAGGCAGTCCCAGGGTCTGTTGTTACCCTCAGCTGGCTTCTGTTGGCCTTCTCATGTGTGTGAGCTGAGACTCTGTCCTTTTCTCTTTGGGAGTCAGGTGCTGTAATTTGAAAGGTAACACAAGTTTCCTCCACTTAATAGAGGCTGAAGACCATTCCCTATCATTTTTATCCTACTCAGCTTTTAACATACTCCTCTCTCTTCAAGCATGGCAATTACTGGGCCATGGTGTCACTCGGGCAAGTCCCCAAGGCCTTCCCTGTTTCCATGGGCTGGAGGTGGGTCAGCCACACGGACACACAGACATGCACACACACGGTGGTGGACAGGCAGAGAGGAGCCCTCTCAGCTCTCCCCCTCCTGAGCTGTGGATTCACTGCCCTGATGGTCCGGAACGCGCTGTCACTGATCAGTGAGCTGGGAAATCTGGGAGCAGCCTGACAAGGCACTGCCGGCTCTCCGAAGAGTCTCGGCAGGCTGGCAGGTCAGGGTTCCCTGTGTGTGGTGCCCACGGCCAACCTCTGCACCAGTGTCTGCCCCTGGGCATCCCCTCCTGCCAAGGGAGCACCTTCCCCCAGCGTGGAGGGGAGGGACGCAGAGAGCTCCTGCCCTCCTTCCTGTGGGAGAGCTGGAGACCTTTCTCTTCACCTCTCAGCAATGGAAGCGTGCCCCCAGCTAGGAGGATGGGCAGGGAGTAGGATCCCATGGAGCTCTGGACTGCTGCCCAGCTCAGGAGGGAGAAGGGAGCAGGTGGGAACTCACGGCCTCCTGCATTTTTTCATACAAAACAGAGGAAGAACAGCTCCTGTTCAGCTCTCCATGGACACCAGTTTGCTCCACTTGGCTTCTGCTGGTGTAACTTGTAGCTGCTCCCTGTCTCTCTTTGGCTGTCAATGGAAGATTGATGTAGCCCAAAAGATTTTGTCCACCACCCTTCAAGGATAGTATTTATTATGAATTTATCAGCCTCAGAGGGCTTTGTTTAGGCCCAGACCAAGAGGTTTAGAACAACAGAACTTGAAACAAAGACTGAACTCAGATTAAAACTATTCTGGGTTTTTTGCTCAGCCTGCAATCATTTGCTCAACTTTTACTGACTTTGTCTTGTCTATCAGAGGATGTTTTTTTTGTCTGGACTTAAGCCCGGCTGGACTTAAGCACATGCTCAGAGCTAAATATGAGTTAAATTACTGTGCTGAATCAGGGCTTTTCTTCTTTCTGAGTTATTTTGCTGTGAATGCATTTTTGGCGCACACGAATATCAACTGTAGCTGTTATGCTAATAAAGTTGAACCTCCTGATTTTAATATTCTATATTTCTTTTCATTCTATGTGGAGACGGTGATGACTTCTTTTGTATCTGAGATTTACATGCAGTCCCATATTTTAACAGTGACACATAATTTACATGTGATTAGATCAAAGTATTTACTTCCAGAGTTTTAAAACAACAAAATCTGATATTGAATATGCCTATTTTCCACACCTTTTAAGTGAATACAGAATAGAAATAGCAGCTTGAAGCAGCAGAAATTTCAAGAGATCTGAGTTTAAGAGAGAGGTTTCACTGCACTTTCCTCCTTTCAACTGCTGCCGTCATGGCTGGGGAGTGAAAGTGGCAATGTTTTTAGAAATGTTTTCATGAAGTATTTTATAAGTGCAGTTTAAATTACTTTTTAAGTTGGGTAATCTGCCAAAGCTTTACATTGTTAACAGAGAAGGAGAAATTGCTGAAGAACTGAGTGGTGTGCTCATTGGTGTGCATTTTGGGAAATGGGAAAGCAATTCCTGCCGTGAACCCACTGTGCTTCCCACACAGAGTGTATTCCAGCATCTCTTAGCTGTGTCCAGGAGCAGCCCTACCTGGAAAAGATAAGCATGTTTACTGAGTGGCATGGGAAATAAAAGTACATGTGCAAGGAAATGAACCCAGACAACGTGCCCTCCAAAAACGGGGTCCACATTTTTTGGCAGAATTACCGCTGAGCGATGGGGTGTCTTGTGCTGTCCCTTTCCAATCAAATACAACTGCAGAAATTAAGCATTCCTGAACCTGCTTTTTCTGAAACTCTGTACTTAAACCCTCTTTCTGCCAGGTGGGTGAATTGTCCTGGTGGTTTTTATCCAGTCCTCTGTGTGTCTTTCGTTCAATTCTGCCTGAGCGAGTCCTGCAGGGATCCCAGCTGGGTGCGCTGGGACTGCCCCGTCATCCCGGAGCTGGGCATGCACAGTCCACCTCATACCAGCTGCGGGGCTGCAGAGGTCACCGGCTGCATTGCAGCCTCCTTGCTCCTTTTTGGTTAGGATGAGGCTGAGCAGAGCTCAGCCACTGCCGCCTGCTTCCCGCGATCTGTCTCTGCAGGGAGCTGGGGAAGCAGCGCCTTCACCGCGGGGCCGTCGGCAGCCCGGGCACTCGCTGCCGGGCCGGGGCTGCAGAGCAGGGCCGGGGGCCCGGGGGTTGTCCTGCAGACTCAGCTGCTCGATAGCTTTGGTCTGAGCGGTGTCAGGCCCTTGCAGGAGCAGCCCTTCCTTGTTTCAGCACAGCTCGGGGGGTGTGGACACGCGCAGGGCTCCGCACACCTTGTGCAGACCTGAGCCGTGCAGGGCTGGGCCGGGATTGACTTTGAACACTGAGCAAGCCCTATTTCGTCTGTCTTACAACTCCTCTCCTAACACAAGGGAATCATCTGTCTCCACTCTCTGCCCGGACACAACGAGCAGATAATTAATTCTCTGGGGTAGGGATGAGGCTCTGGGGAGGCTCCAGGCGCAGAGTCCTGCCCTTGGAGAAGCGGGAACAGCTGCACTGGCCCTCCTGGTTGGGGATTTTTTTTTCAGCTTACCCAGATAATAAGATCCTTGCTCCTCTTAACCTCTTACCTAGAGTGCAATTAGGGGTAAACTGAGCCGGCTGCTCTGTAAAGAAAGATGTGTCCTTAACCTGGTAAGAACAACTCCTTAATTATTAAGCCAGCAGTGGGAAGAGTAGTCTGAGTCTGTCTGAGCCAGGTGAGCAGGGGAGCCTGTGAGACTCACCTGGCTCAGTGTGAATGCCACACAGTGCTTTGATGAGATTTCATCTGCTCAACAGGCTCTGTGAAGCAACAAGCTCAGCAAGATGAGTCCTGGCCAGAGCACAGTGCCCATCCCTCCCTGCAGACCTGCTCCCAGAGCCCATTAGCGCAGTCCATGCTGGTCCCCACAGCCTGCTGCCAGGGCCACACGTCCTGCCCTGCCCAGGGTCCCACGTCCTGCCCTGCCCATGGCTGCTGGTGTGAGTGTGTTCCACCCTGTGTGTGTGTGCACGGTCACGCTGGTTAACCAAATCCAGCAGTCTCTGTGGTGTTCTCGTGGGAGCAGCCACAGTTAAATGGATCACAGGACACTTTCCACCGCTATTATCTGATTTCCCCTGAATGCATTTGTTCAGGCTCTGCTGCTGTTGTTTGGTGACAGCTGTGCTCACTGAACCATTTTCTAAAAGCAGAGTGCATCCAGTTAACCACTTCACCTGGTACAGCAGTGCTGAGGCTTGGACTGGGGAGCTCCCTGGGAGCTGCCTCTGTGGGAATTACTGTGGGAGCACGGGGTAAGGCTGCTGCTGAGGGATCAGATGGACCTTGCAGCACCATCATTCCAGTGCTGTGGTCCTGGGGCTTTTCTGCGCGGGCCTTTTGTGGGTTTTCTTTTTTTTCCCACAGGCAAGCAGCAGACAAGATAAGCTGCTACTGCAGCAGATGACTTACATAAATGTTAATGAGCATCTAATGTGTACATAATTTTCCTGCAAAAGGTGATCAAAGGTAGGAGAGTTTTGACAGGCCTCATTCCAGGGAGCAAAGTGAGGCAATCTCAGCCCAGGGGCCAGAGCTCAACACTGGAAATGGTGCCTCCAAATACAGCTCCATTCTGGCTCCATTTGCCTTTTTCAGTCTCCCTTTTTAATCTCTGTTTCAGCTGCCTTTCAAGTGAGCAGGGTTTTTTTCCCCATGAAAGAAATATTACTCTCTGAGGCTCATTTTTACAGTGTGCTGCTGCTAGAGCAGCACCAGCCGATTCCCATCTCCTGCTGCACCACCCACCTGCCTGGATGCTGTGAGGACCAGCAGCACGTGGGCAGACCTGGGAACACACGTGTCCCTGTTCATGTCATCCCTTCCCTCCTGAGGCAAGCTGGGTGGCTGAAATGAAGCCCTTTGCTGTCAGACAGAGCAGAGGGAGAATGTGAGACACATCCTTAATTTTTGTGAGGGAGTGAAGGCGTCCTCAGTACAGCATCCAGCTATTCCCACTGACTGTCACTGCTTTGTTGTGGGCAGTGTCAGCAAGTCCATGGACTAGTGAGGCTTTGGGTGCTGAGCTCCTCCAGCCCATTGCAGGGCAGGGTTAATGCCTGGCTTGGCTTCTCTAAGCCCTGCTGGTGCCTTGTTGTGCCTGACTCCTCCCTGCCCACAAACTTATTCGAGACACGCTGTCTGGTTACTGATCCTACACCTTAGCTGGGTGTCTCCTTAGTCCTCAGCAGAACTGAAACTTCCCCATGCCCACCCACTGTAAACCCAGAGCCGGGTGCTGAGTTGGATGGCATTTCGGTTCTGGGCTGCAGCCTCCATGCTGAACTACTCCTGATGATAAATGCTGGTTGGACTGATGTCTGTAAAGGCTTTACAGCTCCTTCTTAACTGAAAGCAGGGCTTTTCCTCGTGATTTGCTGAGTCCTGGTCCCTGGAAGGAAAGGGTAAGGGAAGGAGAGGGGACCCTGCTGAGCCCTGGGAGCACCTGAGGCCTGCCTGTCCCCTCTGGTCACAGCAGACTTGGGGCAGGAGTCCCTGAGTCACCCTGGCTGGTGCAGATGATTAAAGGGACACAAATGATTTAAACATCCCATTTCCCATTTCAAGATGTCCATGACCCTGTAAGACAAGATCTGGGAGATTAATTATTGCAGATACTGTTGTCAGCAAATTATGCCTCTTTCTCTGTTGTTCCTGATCAGATCATGATAATTACATTTACGCTTTGAAATGACTGAGGTAGTAATGAGGAGCTCTTGGTCTGCAGTTTGTTTGTGACAGGAAGCTGCCAGCCTGCACAATTGAAGTTTGCATTGCTCTGGTTTGACATGCAGTGCACGTGGTAGCATTTCTCTTCCCAAACCAGGGGAGCATAACTCATGGCATCAGGTGCAAAAGCTGGTTTATGAGCCCATAATTCCCTTTATGGAACATTCTTTCAGGGTGGTTTAGGACTTGCTGGGCTGTGATCATTCCGACCAGTAAACTGGCATTCCTGGGATGTTCGCTGCAGGCTAATGTCAGAAGAACATTTTATCCCTCAAATAACAGCCTCTACATGGTTTAAAAACTTTTCACTGTAATGAAAAAAGTAACAGTGAAAAAATTGAAGCATTAGGCCTTTTTCTTAACAAAAATACTTGGAACATTTCCACTAAAAACATTCCCTAAGAAAATGAGCATTTTCATTCCAGCCCTCTGATAAGCACATTTTGCACAGACAGTACTTCTCATTTCCTACTCACTTTATGACCAATCCTGGGTCTGACTCACTCCTGTCCATCCCACCTTGCCACTGGCTTCTGGTAAAAAAACAGGCTGATAGATATGGGAATGGCTGATTTTTCTTTCCAGAGAGCAGAGGTCTCTTGTTCTTTTCTGTGGTTGTATTTTCACTGCTTTTTATTCAAACATAAATAGCCTTGAACGACTCTGCTCTCCTGGAGGCTGACAACTGACTGTGGAGGGACAATTTTATTGTTTCTTCACAGGTAGTTGAGCAGACACCTTGCAGCTGGAGCAGGAGAGAGGATACAGGGGTGTGTGTGAGCATGGACAGCTCAGCCATCTCTGCTGTTAGGTCTGAGATTGCATTCTGGCAGGAGAGCAGGAATGTATGACTAAAGAGAAGGAAGTTGTATCTGATAAAAGGCCAGGCATGGGAAGAGATGGCAATAGAGAGAGTGTTTAGTGAGGAGAAAGCCCCTGCCTTCTCCTGCCTGCCGCAGCAACCCCCTGTGCTCCCCGTGGAAGCAGGGGCAGGGCTGCCCCCTCCTCCCCATCTTGTGTGTGGAGGGAGCAGATTGGTTTCCCTCCTGGTGCTTCCTCGAGCAGCTCTCATGTGGCAGCCTGCCTCGTGCAAATGAGCTGAGCTGCAGCTGGGCAACCAAAAGAGGTCCCAGTTTCCTCCGACAGAGCAGATCTGGCTTGCAGGTGGCCTGCACCGAGTGCCAGCATGCTGGAAAACTGCTACCAGGAGCAGGGTGGCAGCCGGAGCTCGCTGGACCTGCAGTAGCAGCTCCGTTATCTGGCACACTGGAGCCAACTCTGCTCCTCTCGGTTCCCAGGCACTGTGACATATGCTGTCTTAATGCCTCCGGCAACTTGGAATCAGCTTGGCTTTTTCAAAAGCCCTTTCATACAAAGGGCTGACATTTTCTGTGCTTTATTCTGGAGCTGGTTTGGGTTGTTAAAAATTATACACAGTGGGTAGGAGCTGCCATAGCTCCAATTGCTTGTGTGGCTACTCTGTATTTTATCCCTCTCTTCTTTTAAATTTTATGTTGGTGTAAGGAGAGGGGAGCATTGTTTTGAAACAAGTCTGTAACAAGACGTTGAAATAGACCTGGGAAAGTGTAAGTGGTAAATACCTGTCTGAAGAACAAACCACCCCAGGGCCTCAAGGACAAGGCCTCCAGCTGTTCAGTTATTCCACCTGGATCACGGGCTCCAGCTGTAATTTCTGTTTCACTAGCTTAATTCTACACCTTTTTACACTGGCTTTTGAAAAATGCGTATTTATTCACTCTCTGCCTTTCCACATTAGCTGTAAATGCCTTTCAGTGGGTCACACTCTCAAGTGCACTTGTCTTTCCAAATCTGTGCACGGTGCTGCATTGGGACAGTGAACAGCAGGGAGGAAAGTAGGAGACAGGCACCCAGCATGGACCTGAGTGCACTCACAGTGCTGAGCCCAAATGGAGCAAAGAATGGGAACAGCAAAGCTCTCTTGTCCTGTCTGAGTGTCAGCACACACAGAGGCACAGACACGCACCCCCAACAGCAACAAGTGCACTGCAGGTCTTCATACTCCTCTCTTCCAACACACCCTGGGAATGCTGGATGTGCTGCCTGCCTTCTCCTTGCATCTTCATCCAGCGTTTTTTCTCTTGTTTAGTGGAACAACTCCTCTTCATGTACCTTGCAGCAAGGCTGGTGTGGTCATTTTCATAGCAGAGAAACCAAGCAAGGCTGTGGAAAGAGATGTGGGAGAAAAGCGTGAACAGAACCCCTTGGCAAGTGAGGACAGGTGTGTTCACAGGGTTTCAAAGGGACATAGTACTGGAGCAGTGGTAGAAGTAGAGTGGAATTGGGAGAAACAGCATTGGGCTGGGAAGTGGGGTGTGCACTAGAATCTGAATCATTTTTCACAGGAAGTGGCGTTGTTTCAGCCCTGTGACTCCACACTGGCCAGAGCACGAGGCCATAGCAGTGACTGATCTCCTCTTGTTCTGGGCCTGTTCCCGGAACACGGTGCAGTGTCAGAGCAGGACTTTCACTTCTGTTCTGCAACAGCTATTTCAGACTCTCTGATTCCATATATTGATCACAGATATTCCAGACTGCAGCTCTGCCATTTTGGGCTGAGAGTGACATCGGCCACAGGCTCATTCCTGGTGTCTAGACTGGAAGAGCCCGTAAACAGTGTCAGTCTGAGTGCCTTGTGTGGGAGGTACAGGTTGGGCTGGTGAGTGAGTGATGCTGACTCAGGTGACTTTGAAAATTTATTTTCCTAATCACTTATGCCAAGGACTGCTCCCTGAAGTCAGTCAAATAAATGCAGAGCTGCCCCAGAGGGACAAGTCAAAGGGAATTTGGACTGCCTTGACTGGTGACTGTATTGTGGAGGACAGCACAGAGCAACCTGGGGCTGGCTTGTGGGGCTGTCTCTCTCCTGAACACCCACAGCCTCAACTGAGAACAGTACTGTCCCTTCCCTGTCCCAGGGAAACTGTGCCACAGGCTCCTCAAACTCCTTCCCTATAAGATGCGATGTGGAAAATCCCCTTCCCCTGCTACCTTCACCACAGAGCCCCCCTAACTGTGGCTCCCTGCCACCATGTCCCCTCCCAGTGTCCCTCTGTCTTACTTGCAGGGAAGCATTCTGTCCCTGAGGGAAGGCAGCTCCTGTCATTAAGGGACTGAATTCTTGGTTTTCTCTTTGTCTAGTTCTTGCATTAGCTCAATCCCATGGGCCATGTAGAGGACCTGAAGCTAAAAAGGGTTGATTTGTCTTGTTCTTGCATTGTCTAATGGCTGTTGCCCATTTATACCATGCTCTGGAGCTTTAGTGAGTCCACTCCGGTCCATTAGATTACCCCACTGAACTGGAGAAAATGAAACATGTCCTTTCTTTGGCAGTGGCTTTGTACACAGTAAGAAAAGAAGAGAATTAAACCCTCCCCAGTAGGGAGATTGCTCTAACAATTATTTACTTTGAGCAGGCATATCTATATTAATTTGCTTTGGGTTTGCTTGATTTTGTTGATGAAGATTACAGGAGACGAGTTTTAGAGGAAAGCAAATTGCTTAAATGCCGTTCAATACTGGGGGTATGTCTTGGCTTTCTGCATTTGCAAAGGTTTTTAGTAGAAATACTTCGTTTGGGATGAACGAAATACGAGTGGAAGTGTGTGTGTATTTGTGGGTATGTGACTAAGCAGCAACTTACATTTAAGCACATCATTAAGTGAGTTGGTGAGGAGGGCAGAGTTGCTCCACCAGCCTACTCCTCCCTTTCACAGATGTGTATGAATGTGTGTTTGCGAGGCTTTTGTTGCAGTTTCCTAATGAACAGTGGGAAAGAAGTTATCACACACTGTGCAAAAGGTGTTCTACCTGAAACAATCCAAAAGATTATGGTAGTCCAGTTGCATTTCTGAAGATAACAGATTTTTTGTATTTCCTCTTTTGACTTGCCATTGGAAAACCTTAAATGGAATATTTTCCAGTGATTGTTTGTGTTAACCCAAATCTGCCCTCCCAGATTTCTGTGGTCTTGGTTTTTTCTTTCTAATGTTCTGCTGCTGAGCATGCAAATCAGTAACTTGTTATTGACTCCTTTGTTAAATTTAATAGCTGTTAATGGGACTCAATGAGAGTTTTGCAGGGTTTCATTTTAACTTTCAACAGAACTTCAAAAGTACCTTTACATTAAGCTTAAATTTCAGACTGTCCTTCAAACTCTGATTTTCACTGGAGAATAGTTTAAACAGGGGGAGGTAGACCAGAAGCCTCAGTGGGTCTCACAGCACTACATGGACACGGGTGCACTCAGAGCAAGTGCCCAGGTCCCACCCTGGTCTCAGTCTGTGGTGTAGAGCAAAGAAGAGCAAAGTGAGGAAAGGCAGCGCGTGCTGGTCCCGGCTGTGGGAGCTCTCGGCTCCATGGCTCTGACACTGGAGATGGGGCAGAGTTCACTTTTTCCACGCTGGGGTCAGAGCCCAGTTGCCCTCCTGGGTGTCACTCAACCCTGACTGGCACTACCTAGGCGTGCTTCTGACTTGACTAAAAATAGGCAGTCTGGCAACCTCCTGAGAGACCTGGCTTTGCAGAAGTCTCTCACTGAGCTCTGCAGAGCAGCAAGCGCAGGGCCATTTTTGTTAAAGATCTTCAAATGGAAGGAACTACCTTAGCCTGTAGGATTTTCTCCTTCAACAGCCAGAGAAACATCTCCTGCCCCAGTCATCCCTGCCTTGCTCGGTAGGATAGGGATCTTGCAGAGCTTCCTTATCTGAGACCATGTGGCAGCTCTTGCAGCTTCAGTTGTTAAGACTGAGGATAGCAGATGAACGTTGGATCAGGGATCCCACTGTCCTGTGGATCAGGGATCCCAATGTCCCATGGCCCTGGGGCTCACCAAGGGGGTTGTCAGCACGTTCCTCGCTCTGCACAAGGTTTTGTGACTGAACCTTCCTTGGTGCTGCCCCCACCCTAATAGATCAGCTCTGAAAAATGCCTAAACACATGCTTCAAAGCTTGATAACAAGGTGATAGGTGTCTTAGAATTACCAAACTGAACCCCTTTAAGTTTATTTTGCCCTGTAAGCTGGAATGGACCCAGATAATTTCAGCATTTCATAGTGTCATCTTCAGTTTAATGCGCAAATTACTTAATGTGGAGTTGTGACTGCAGGAGCACATTGCTGTTTCCTGTCCTGGTCTTAGCAATATTGAATTTCCCCAGCCCTACCAGGACTCAGCTCCTCATGCCAATCACAGAGATTGGTCATTAAAAATGGGAGACAAGAAAACAAGGAGCTGTTCCTGTAAGCCGTGTGCTCCAGCTGATGGGAACGGCAGGAAGGAGGAGATGGGCTTTGCTCCTAATCAGCCAGAGACGCTGCACACTGCAGAGGCAAACCTCACTGTGCTCGAGACAGGCCTGAGCCACAGACCTTGCTGCGACTGGACCTGGACCTTTCTGTGTCTTGGCTCAGGAGCAATCCTGACATGTTGCTGACACATTCTCCTTCTCTGCCCACGAATCTCCCACTCCCCAGGGTGGCTGCCCTGTCCCAAGCTCAGTGAAGGCACAGGGAAGGTTGGACAACAGACCGGCCCTTGTGATGGGGGAAGATGTTTTTTTGGAGTTTAGGGAAAGATTTTTGTTCCATAGCCAGGAAAGCAGCCACAGCTGTGCTGTGCCAGGGCTGTGCCCCGGGCTGCCGAGGGGCTGCGGGGCACGTCGGGCACCCCGGGGGCTGCGTGCCCAAGTGCCGTAACACAGCTCTACTGCAGCGGCACAAACACCCAGCCTGGGGCCCCTCTAGCAGGTTGTGGGAGCACAGCATGTGCTGCTCCACTTTGACAAGCACAGGGAGTGATTAATGAGCCAGGAAAAACAGGGTGACACATGCAAATACTAGAGATCTACAGAGGAAATTCTGAGGATCAAGTCCACCTTTGTAAACAGAAATATCTCTATTATTGTGGAAGACAAGAAGGGAGCAGTGAAGCTCCGTGACTTCCCTAGACAGTCTCTAATGATACTTTCTGCAGTTTGCATCAATCCAGATTAAGCTTTGGGCTGACACAGACAGGTCTTAACTAGGATCTCCTCCAATGGAGTTGCGTGTTCCCCTGTCCCCTTCTTTCCCTGCTGCTGAGCTGGGCTCCATGCCTGACACAGAGTATCTGCACATCCCCTTGAGCAGCTAACCCTGCTCCCCTGATTGCTCTGCCAAATGAGGCTCTGGTTTCACTGTGATCAGGAGTGCTGCATTGATGAGGACAGTCTGTGTGCGGGAGGAAGTGGGTCTGGTCTGTAACTTTAGTTGTTCCAGGCAGAAATTGGAGCAGCTCAGACAGCTGCTGAAAGAGGCATTCTTGCTCTCCCAGGGTACCTCTGCCAGTGTAAGGCCACTGACATTGCCAGCCCCTGAGAACTACTGCTTCAGTGTGGACTGAGCCTTAAAAACCCCTTCAAATGTGGGAAACAACATCAAAGCAGAGTTGTGGGAAATGGGAAATGCCACTGTAGTGGCCTGGGATGTGCTGAGCCGGGGTGGGATGAATGGTGCACAGAAGAGCTCCTTCCACTGCTGTGCTGAGAGCAGGGAACATGGCTCCTGGTCTCTCTTAGCCCTGAAAAGTCCACATCAGGTTCTGCAGGAGCTGCACAGTGCACAGACCAGCCCTGTTAGTGCAAACCTGGGCATTTGGCAATCTCAGAGTTCTCTGGAAACACCACTCACTAACAACTACTGCTTCTCAGGACATCACCAGGCACTGTATTCTCTTTTGGAAAGAGATTTCACTGGGGCCTCTAAAAAGGAGAGCAGTAATTATTCCTCTGCTCTCCATCTGGGGAGGAAAGCCTTGACCTCCTGGCACATGGTCAGATACTGGAAACAGTTTCCTGCCAACACAAACTTCTGAAAATTTCCCATGTCGCATGAGAGGGGAGAAGCTTTAGTATGAGATTGCAGGGCTGTTTTGGAGTCCATTTTCTTTAAATAGCAAATACAGATTGAGTATCTGTACTTTGGTGTAAGTAAGGTTGAATAAAGAGGAAGTCCTTGAGCTATACTGCAGTTTACTGGGACCCATCCACAGACAGTTGTGGATCCTTTTGCATCAACCTGAGTCTTCTCCCTGTGCTCATACAAGTTGTCCCAGGGCTCTGTGGACACTACAACACTGTACAAAAGCAGGATCTCAGCACAGCCTGGTAAACCTGAAGAATTGTTTGGGGGCAAGTGGGGACATGAGGAGCATGGTTGAACATGCCATGTGTCAGTCAGGGATGCCATACCTTTAGCAGATAAGGGAACAAGGTAATTGACTTTTCCAGGCTTGTGTTACCCGGAAACTTTCTCCCAGCTGCTGAGAGTCTGCAGTAACACAGAAGTGTTGGTAATTGCGATCCGCACGGTGCACATGCTGCTAAGGTGAAACCTTCTACTTCTTGAGAAGGCGTGAGCTTGGAAGGGTTCTGGGCTTGATTGTCATTCTAGACAAGTGTATCCTGACATCCTTTCCTTTTTACTATAAATCAGAAGCAAAATGAATAAATTAGTTATTGAAGTTCCTTGTGGGCTTCATTGATGCGATTGCAGGTGGAAAAGACAGGTAACATAACCAGAGGGAATTGGTGTCAAGGCTGCTCCTTACAGACCCAGATTATGTCACCAATCAGCTGGTGAAATAAAGAGATTTCCCGCGTATATTTAGTAAATCAACATGACAATGTCATATACAATCGGAGTTAATTAGGCAAACCTTCTTGCTGTGTATAGCATATCTCATGCCTTAGAGGTAGAGAGGCTTCCGTCAATGCTGCAGCTCTGGAAGTGTCAGGGGAAGTGGGCTGGGTGCAGCTTGGTGTTGAGAGGCCCCTCAGCACCCTCCTCCTCCTCCCTGGGAACTGCTCAGGGTGAGCTCGGGCTGGGCAGTTTCATGCCACCAGCCCTGAGAACGCAGAGGTCTGGCCTGTAGCACCGGCTGCTGTTGGGAGGGGCACTGCTGGGGTTTGACACAACGGGAAGACAGGAACCGTGTCTGGGAAGCCTCGTGTTTCCCATTTGATCTCGGCGCTCCCCAGGTTTCCTTAGCCCCCTGTGACCATGACGTGCTGTATTGCCAGAAGTCCCCCGCTTGTCCCCCAAGAGCGCTCAACTGCAGGATGTGTTCTGGCACACGAGACTCGCTTCTGGGGTCAAGGAGGGACACAACTGACAGGAACCCCTGCCCTACTCGAGCTGCTCACAGCTTCCTGGCATGGCTGCAGCAAAAGGCTTTCCATCCCTGAAGGCCTTTCCTCGCCCCTGCCCCGGGGAGGAGAGGCTGAGTGTAGGGCAATGGAGGGGCTTGTCCAAGGTCAACCCGTGTCAGAGCCAGGAGCCCTGCACCATTTCCTCCTTCTGACCGTGGGACTCCCATCTGGTTTGATTCAGCTGTCAACCCTGGAGCAGAGAGTGGCAGTCACAAAAGGTTTTTTCAGACATAATCCCACTAAACGGAGACAATCCTGTTATGTTTCCAGGCGACAGGAATTGAGACTTTAGTGCCAGAGTATGAGGACTCTGCCCTAGGGGCTTTGTTTCAGGACTTAACGTCAGGTGATCTCAGGGCCAGCCTGGTCTTTGTGCCCTAAAGCAGCACAGATTAAGCCCTAAACATGTATTTTTAAACTGAGAAAAGCCCAAGAGGTGTGATAGACAATCTGGGAAGGGGAGGAAACACCAGACCAGCATCCCAGTAAGAGGGATTAGTCTGGCCAAGACAATGGAAGCCGTGAATCTCCGAGGGGCATGGCCTGACATGCCAGCTGAGGGCTGGGCTGCCCTCCCCATGCCAGCTACACCAGCCTGCCAAAGTTCAAATGTCTGACAAGCATCACACTGCAGCTCCTGTATTCCCAGCCCATGTGTCCCTGATCCCCAGCAGAGGCCAGTTAATACCCAATTAACAGGACTCTTTCTAATGAACTGAGCCTTAACTGCCAGGCACTCCATCCTTTAATCTCTCCCAGCCGAGTGGAAGGGCTTGGCAGGTGTCACTTCAGGCTGGGGTGACAGGGCAGATCTGGCCTGCCAAAGCACAGCCACATGTCCCCTGCCCCCTCACCGGGGCCTCCTCCCGAGACACCATTTACCCCAGGGCAGAGAGAACATCCCTGTTTCCACGGGCCCTGCAGCTCTGAGAAGTTAATCTCTCCTTGTCCCTGGAGCAAGGACCTGTTACTTCCCTGGCCAGGACAGGTATCCCAGTTTTTCTCAAATGACTGTCTTGGTCAGTCACACTTTGTCAAAGCTGTTCTTCTTCCCCTGTCTGCCAGAGCCCCTTTTGTAGCCATGCTCAGTGTGAAGGAGCCAGTGCCACTCTGTGTGCCCAGGCAGCCTCTTCGTGGCATTTGGTCCCCAAATGCACGAGTCAGCAGTCCCTTGTGAAAGGCCCAAGGATGCAAGGAAAAACGGACGTCACTTAGGAGATATGGCCATCCCAAAGCCCTCATCAGACAAACCAGGACTGGGTGTCTTTAGCTGTAAATTTTTAGAACAGAGGGGAGACACACCCCCCAGTGTCACAGATTCCCTCAGCACCCCAGAGGGCTTGAACCGGCTGTAGCAAGCCTTAGGGATGAGTAGTTCAGGAGTTACCTTGGCTTTGGGAGCATCAGAGTGAAGCTGTTCCCGCTGTATAGAGCAGCTGCCTTGCTTTACAGGGACTGGTGTGCAAATCAGACTTTCTCCTCCATGTTCATCTCAAAAGTAGAAATCTACGATATGAAACAAGCTGGGAAATCCCCTGCACATCCTATCTCAGCCCCCCACAGCCTTATCTCCACTCGCAGAGGCTGTGGGCATGCAGTGCTCAACAGGCAGGGCAAAGTGTGAAGATGCAGCACAGTGTGGGTGCTGTGGAATTTGGGGTTGGGGCCAAATGAGGCCATGGTGGAAGAAGGATCGTATGAATTGTAGTTCCTAGTGGCTAGAGACATCCCCTGCTTCTCCTGTGCCTCTCTGGCTTCAGGTAGCAGCAGCAGAAGCTGGTGGTAGGTTGTGCTGGAGCCAGTCCTGCCCTGAGCACCTGATCTACCTGGGAGGTGCCCAAAGCCTCACAAAGAGCTGGTGTTCAGTGGGGAGCCTGGGAGAGGCAGTACTTAGCACATGGAAATGATGTTATAGCACTCAAATCATCATTAAAGGTGACACCAGATTCTGCATGCTGGGCTAGCACAGAGATTGTTTTGTTGCATTATCCTGTTTCTTTCACCTGCAGATCTCGTCGTGCCTCACATGCGCTATTGCAGACACACGCTGTCCTGGGAAGGGCTGAGATAGCATTAGCCCAGCTTACAAAGGGGGAAGTAGAGAGCAGGAATGCATTAAACACCGGCTTCTGTCTCTGGTGCATGCAAGAAGCTGGGCCAAAAAGTATTTGCTGAAAGCCCCAGAGCAAATGGCTGGAGCAGATCACAGACTGTGCCCCAGCCTTCGGCTGCCTCAGCCACAAAATAGCTCCATCCCCACGACTGGGACAGGAGAGAGTGGGAGAAAAATTCAATCTCCTAGATCACAGGGCTTCTCCAGGTTTTTGGGGAGCTACTGGCACAGCCCCAAATGCTGTGACACAAGCTGCCGGCACTCCTGGTGCTGTGACAGGCTCTAGCCCAGGCTGAACTGTGCCCATTGCCCTGATGCGACGCAGAGCCAGGTGGCTCCTGCTGTGTGACATTGCTGTACCCCAGCCTGGCACAGAAAGGTTTGAGCTGTTCACTCACTGTTTTCTAGAGCTGAGGAAGCAGACTGGATCCTAAGGGGTCACTGAGGATCCTGTGAGATCTATGCAAACATATTGCCAGAGCAGCTTGTGCAGCTCCCCCCACTTTGCAGCCAACAGTGTCAAACAGCAGAATTGAGTGTGAAACAGCTTCCCCGCAGACCCCATTAGCCTGAGCTGGAATTGCCAACATAAGGCCGGGCCCCACAGCCCTGGAGAGATGCTTGAGCTGTACAGTGCATCCTGTCAGAGCTTCCCAAAGCAGGAGGGAGTGAGACTCAATGAGCAATGACTGTGCCCTTTTTGCTTTTAGGCACAGGGCCACCACTTGCCCTTTGCTTCCGAGCAAAGCCGTGGTCCCTGCTCCATGCCAGCAGAATTCCCTGAAGGAGCAGGCTGCACTGAGGGTGTCCTTCTGCCTCTGATGGGGTGGGGCTTCTCTCTGCCTTAATTTTCTCCCAGATGAATTTCTCCTGTGCCTCTAATTAAGCTTCCTCTTTGGCTTAGGACTGTGGACAGTCTGAGCATTTGTAAATTAGCCATCCACCAGACAGGCTTTGTCCAGCTCTCAGCCCTCTAATTACTCTGCTCAGCCCCCAGAGATGAGGGATCTGCAGGAGACAGACTGAGCAGAGCAGATCAGGTGCGACAGACCCTACTTGGACAGCAGCCCTGAGAAAAATGGTGCTGCTGCCCAGCACAAAGAGCTGCGGGGACACAGCCTGAGCCTGGGCCGAGCAGAGCCCTGTGCTTGCATGTTGGGTAAAAACTCTTTACTTGCTTGTCTGGGCTGTGTCAGAATCCCCCTGGCTGTGTGTGCCACGAGCTGGTACTCCCCCATGGCACAAAGTCCAGCCGAAGTGCAGAGCTGATGGCAGGTGCCCCTGGGCTGTGCCCAGCCAGCTCTGAGCCGGGTCCCTTCCTCCTTGCCAATGTGCCACTGTGATGCTCTGATCCCAGGGAAAAGGAGATGACTGTCCCTGACTGAGGAGATGACCAGCAGCTGGAAGCACCAGAATAGGTGACTCCAGTTTGTTGTCTCACCTCAGAGAGCTCACTGGGGCAGGACAGCACCGTGAATGAATGCAGGAGGCTGCTTTGGGAGAGTTTAGACATTTGTATAACACAGCCTGTGAGACTCGGTTCAGCATTTGAAGGAGTTGCAAGTCATCTGCAATGTCCTCTGCAGCTCCTTCACCAACAGAGCTTGAGCAGCCCTTGCTCGAGTCTTTGGACTTGTTTACAGAAAGTATTTGGACAATGTGGCAATTTGGGGTTTTTGTTTTTTCAGAAACAGACATGCAGGCAGCAGAGTTGGGTACGTACACTGGGCTTTGCAAGACAAGCACTAAAGAAATTTGTCTAGCTGGGTTTGACTGGGGAGGCACAGGGAACACAGAGCCCAGCAACTGCTGCACAGGCAGCCCTGCCCAGCGCCTGGCAGTCACTGCCACGGGCACAGCAGAGGACAGGGGCATCTTTGGGGGCAGCAGTGTGTTTGCCCCGTCCCCCCCGGGGCAGGGCAGCTGCTGCAGGATCACTCTTTATGCAAAGATTAAAAGAAAAAAATGCTCCTCTCTGAGCTTGCTGCTTTGTCTAAGTCTTGAATGATTTTCTGTCACTAGGTATCAAACTGCAGTTGAAAGGATTTCCCGTTGACATTTAGCAGTATTAAATTACAAAATAACCACAAGTCAGCCACTCAGTATGATATAAACAGTGGGATTTGACAGAGCTTTTTCTGGCCTTGGGGACCAATTTATTCATTTTTACAGTCCCAACTCCAGTCATCCACTGGTAATGCACAGTGCCTTTTGGACACCGCCTATTTGGAATTAGAGACACATATGGCAGAGTGTAATTACCTATTTACTCTGCTGCTGAATCAGCAAACTGAGGCTAGTTAACATTATAGCTCATAAGTCCCTTTCATAAGCATGGGTCAGTGCTGGAACTGAGCAAAATTAATTCAAAAGAAAGAAAGAATTCCTCTTGAAAGGAGAGCCAAAAAAATCAGATGATTTAACAGGGAAAAAATGGACCCTAAATGCTTTCTGTGAGGAAGAAATCTGAGGAACCCCGGCCAGGCTTCTGGGAGGAGGGGCCTGGACCATCACTTATTCCCACTGGTGTAAATCGGGAGTAGCTGTGGAAATGTCTTGCTGAAAATCTAAAATAAATGAGAGGGAAATCAGGCACATTGGCCAGAGCTCCGGCTCAGCTCCCTGAGGAAACAGGCAGCTGGTCTGAGCTCTGGGCTCTGCATCCTGCCACTCCATGGGGTCTAGCTCCAGCCAGGCTTTGTGCTGGCTCTTGGGGCTGGGCTCTGAGTCCCACTTGTTTGCACCGAGAATTTTTTAGCCCCTTGTCACCAGCTGTGACGCTGGGACTGGACATGCACGGGGCCTGGGTGAACACCTCCAGCTCCCGGCTTGTCTTCTGCCCCCCCTGCAGCCCTGCCCTGGTTAACAACCAGCGTCAGAAAGAGCTTCACGACTCCGTGAAGCTCAAACATTTCCTGGTGAGTAAATGCAGAGCAGCCAAGGTGGGGAACGCTGCCCGGGCAGGAACGCTGCGGAGAGGCACAGCTTGGCTGGCACAGCACAGGGGCTTCCCCAGCCTGCAGCCATGGAGAGTCCCGGTCTGTGGCACCCGGAGAGCCCCAGCAGCCCCCGGAGAGCCCCAGCCTGCAGTGCTCCACCAGCTGCAGGGGCGACACTGGTGGCATGTGGAGGAAAGGGTTAACTTCCACCAGTACCAGCTGCTCCCAGCAAGAAGCAAGGAGCAGTGTCCTGCCCTCTGGGCAGACCAGCCAGGGGGAATCCAGTGGGTAACTGGATCTCCCAGCCCTGTGTCTCAAGGGCGCTGGGGGCTGCTGTTAAATGGTTCATGTGTGGGACTCTGGGAAATCTCAGCGCCCATCCACTCTTGGCTGCAGGATGTAATGGATTCTGTCTTAGTCCAGGCACTGGCTGTGTGGGTGTGGGTTTTGTGTCTTTGTTCCTGGGGTTTGCACATTTATAGTCTCTGAATATGAAGCATCACAACAGCAGAGCTGTGTGGGACATGACTGGGAATGTTGTGGAGCAGAAAAATGTGTCCCCATCAGCCTCGGGTGTGGGAGTTGTGCTCCAGGGTTCAGTAAAGTTTGCCAAGTTGAAGTATGCCATGTGTCGGGCTGGTGGCTGGGGAGTGGGGAAAGGTGGCCCTTGGGAGGGCAGGGAGGGCAACTGAACACCTGTGGCACTGGGTCTCTGCAAGGGCAGTGTGAGCCCCTGGTTCCTCTGGTCACTGCAGTGGCATGCAGGGCTTGGCAGCAGCATGGCTGGTCAAGGGCAGGGGAAGGAGGCAGCTTCCCTGCCTCTCCAGATGTGCCAAAGAGGCAAAATAATAGGAACCTAAGCTGCCAGCAGCAAAGTGAGAGACACCTCTGGAAAGCACCCTCTAAAGCTGTAGGAACATGTTTCTCCTCCCACTGACTTTCAGAGCTTTGCAGTGATTAAGACACATCACTGCCAGGCCTCCTCTGTAAAGCTGCTATTAGGTGGTTTCCCTGTGGGACAGGGTGAGGTACAGGACTTCACAGGGATCTGAAGCGAGATAGGAGACGAGGTGTTGGTGCCTGGCTCCATCCCCAGCTGGTCCTGGCTTGGGCGTCTCTCTCGTGGGGAGCTCTGTGGGTCCTGGTGTGGAAAGCACCCATGAGCTGTGCTCTTCACAGGGCGGGTGGTGGCATGTTGCTACCCCTGGCCTCATTTGAGTCTCACCCAGCTTCTGCTATTCCAAAATGGAAAGGAGCCATTTTAATTTCCTCCCTCTACATTAAATTTGCCATGGTGAGCAGTCACTGCCCCTAACAGAAGGAGGGAACTGAGTTCCTTGGCTGAGCTTCAGAACCTCAGGGGCCACAGCTGACAGGGAAAGGAGCAGCACAGCAGGGTGGGCACAGCCACCCCATGTCTTTGCCCTGACAAACCTCATGATCTGCACAGACAAGTTCCCAGTTCTACCCAGCACCCTGGTTTGTACAGCTATAAAATGGGGACAGCAATGAGCAGCTGCACTGCAGTGCTACCAAGGCTGATGTTTAACTTGTACTTTTAAGTGCTTCAGAGAGAGACATTACTGTGAAGTGAGTGTGGCATCCTGGAGCAGGGTCCTGCCACCAGCACCACTGGAGCAGGGGCAGCCTCTGGCTCCTACAGGTGCACCCACTTGTGCTCCTTCTCTTTTCATTTTCACTCTTCAAAGGGCTGGGCATCTCCTAGGAGGGTGCGTGCGGAGTTGGGATTTGAACTCACTAGCTTTGTACAGCCTGCACCTGTATCTGCAGCATGTGGGGAAACAGTTTTGTTTCCTACTTTGCTTCATTTTGGTTTGGTTTGGTTTCGTTTGGTCTGGTTTGATTTGTTTTTGTTTGAGAGGGGAGAGTGAAGAAAGAAAATGACAAGCACTTGGGAAGACCACCTTGTTCTGGGTGAGGTGCTGTTCAGTAGGAGCAACAACATCTTAGAGGTAGCTGGTGAAAGTGTTCCAGGGAACAGGACCAACATACTTGTCCCTCTCACTGAGCTGAGGCCTCATTTGCAAGAAGGGATTGTGCTGGGGAAGCTTCTCTGTGGCTGCTGGTTGGACCTCTCCTGCCTAATGTGAGTGCAAGGCCAACCCCCGGTGCATCTCCAGTTGTGGAGGCCTTGTTTGGTACAAGCAGAAAATAACACAAAATTTCTTCTTTTTTGCCCCATCCTCCCTGCGCAGGGACTGTGTGGAGGAGGAGGAGGTCCAGACCATAAAGCGGGGTGGCAGGACTTGCATGTCCTTATTCTTCCCTCTGCTATTATTCTCTCTGCTAGCACGGATTTTTTACTTGTAGCATTGGTTTCCCAATCTGTAAAACAGATGGAAACTAGAAGCCTTGCAGGAATATTCTACACACTTCAGATGGAGTTTGTCTCATCTGAATTCACATCTACCTGCCTCGTCCCCCCAGCCCTGTATCTTTTTCTTGTTCTGTGATTTCAGATAGAATCTCATAAATCTTGTTCTAGGCCTAAATTAAATGACTGCTTAGAAGTCAAATCCCATCTGTGGCATGCCCTGTGACCTGGCAATCTTCCTTTCCATCGCTTGAAGTTGGCAACATTCCAGGGTCTCAGGGAAGTTCTGCAGAAGGATTGTCAGGCTCCTGGGATTTAGTTTAGATCAGTATTTCCATCCCCAAAACCTGTTTTGTGGGAAGGGAGAGAAGAAAGAAGTTTGATGCAGGGTTTTAAATTGGCCAAGTAAAGTCCATACACTTAAACTGTGAAGCAGTATGTTTTATATTGGAATTTGTTAGATCCTCTTAAAGGCTGTGGAAACGTAACTACAAGAAGTCCTATTTCTCCCACACTTGCTTTCCCTGGGTTCTATGTTCTCTAAACATCCTGGCCTGGTGTGTGCCACAGCCACTGGCAGTGGCGGGGAAGGGGCTGCAGTTTGAAATCTTGAAACTGTGAGAAGTCTGATTTTTATCTCAAGTGAGCATTTTTGCTTAATTTGATACCAGCGCTTTGAAGTGTCTGAGCACTGCACAAAATGTACCTAAAGAATGCAGAGGAACAGAAATAACAGCAGGAAGCTGTTACAAAAGCAGCAGGAGATGTGATTGCACCAGGGCAGGATCAGGCTCCGGCCCCGCCGCACCGCAGTAGGGGTGCCAGCAGCATCCCTGCAGAGGGAGACAGAGTTGGGACCCACTCCAGGGCTTTTCCATGGGAATTCAGCAAGACCTATTTTCTGATGAAGCTGAAGCTGGCAGCACATGTAACCAAGCCAAGGAGTTCACTCCAGAACATGGTGATTTTTAATAAAGTCACAATTGCTGCTCTGTGCTAAATGAGTCATTTTAAAGTCAGTCCCTCATAAAACAATCGCTTCCCAGATCCTGCTTCCTTCTATACACGTCTCACCAGCACAGCATACTTTTATGGCATAAACACCACCTTCGCTTATATTGCTGCTCAACAGTTAGTGCTTGTTCTCAGTGATTCCTCAACGGTGAAATCCAGGCTGTGCACAATGCCAGGGAACAGCATGCTCGGAGGAAGGGCCGGCAGCATCCCGCATCCAAACCCAGCGGCGTGAGCTGCCGTTCTGGCGACAAGTGCCTTGATGTGTGCTTGTGACACCGCCCTGCTGGGCACAACGGGCCCCCTGCTCCCTGGGGCCCGAGGTCCAGACTGTGCCCTCCCGGCCGTGTGCATGGCCAGCACAGATACTCATCTCATCGCTTTCTGGCCCACTGATCTTTTACAAACTTAGGCAAACTGAATTTGGTGTTGGATCCTCCTTCAACTGCCTGCCAAATTACATAAAATTATTTAAAATTGGCCAGTGAGCTAAAAAGATGGGGGTGGAGGAGGTGGGGGGAGATGACAGATGGATGGTGTGAATGCAGGAGCCTTGCGTCCTTAGGAAGCCAGGCTGAAAACATTCAGGAAACTGAAGAGGTCTCTGATCCATGAACCCTTTTGTTCCGAGGCACTAATCTACCCGACCAACCAAGCTGTTGAAGTGCAGGATGATTTAGTTTACTTTGTTTATTTGCTTTTTGAGGAAGTATGGGCCAAAATGATGGTTGAGAATATGGCATGTCTCGCATTATTGACTGCGGATCGTAACCTTGTAAAACAGCATTTTCATAAAATACACTGTGAGCATTTGTAACCTGAACGCGAACTGCCAAACACACGTTCACACAACTCTGGTATTTGGTTTAATATGTATATATTTTCTTTTACAATTTGGACCTAATGAAAAACATGTGGTTTGTGCTGAGTAAAAGGAATAACAGAACTTTGTGCCGGCTGCATCGGTTCCTGCTGGGCATTACCGACCGCATGTGCTCTCTTGCTGGCTTGTGACTCCAGATACTGCGGAATGACTTGAACGTGTTCCTCATCTCCACCCAAACCTGAACATTGCGGTTTTCAAAAACGCTGTTGTCTTGGCAACCTTCCAGATCCTTTCTGGGCATTTAAAACTTGGCTGAGCTAGTGGAGCAAAAGTATGTTCCAAGTGTTTTCCCAGGCCTCTAGCACAACACCTGACTGCAACACTGCTTTCTTCCCGATACTCCATTGCTTCAGTTGTCTTTGCTCTTCTTTCGGTAGCAGTGGCACCCTTGTGGTACCTCCCTGTTTCCTTCCGGTTTAAAAGAAAGCCCTTTATTTGCCCAGAATTTGAACCAGGGGCACCAAAACATTTTTGTCCTGTGGTTATTCACATCTGAGAACTGCAAATAGCAAGGGCAGCGATGCTTCACTGGCTCTCCGGAGAGCTGAGTCAGCACTTCCAACTTCCTGAGTGGCACAGACTTAAGAGGGCATGAAACAGGGCTGCTGCTTTAGAAATGGCACAGAAACCCTACAAATGCAGAAGACTCCTCAAAGAAATGTAAATTTGAATGTGAGCCATTGAAATACACAGGAAAATCCTTCATTGTGAATGTAAATTTAAACAAAATCGTCTACCTCCTGCCTTCCCACACAAAGGAAACCTGCTGCCTCTTCCCTAGGAGAGTGTTTTACCAAGCTCATATGAAACTCTTTTTACAACATCCCTTTGTCTCTCTTGGAACCTGACCAAGAACTATAAGCCTTTAAAGAGAGCTTTTTGCTTGTTCAGGCCCAAGGGGAGTAGCTGGGTATAAATAATAGATTGGCCTCTTCTGTCTCCAGTGTTTCTGTTCCGCTGCTCCTCACGGACGCAACCTGGGAAAGGTGTGGCGGTGCCTGCAGCAACACGAGAGCAGTTATCTGGTCTCCCCCGAAGGAGCGCGATGATAAAGTGAGAAACAGCTGACAGGACCAGAGCTGGTATGTGCAGCCCAGTGGACGTGATGTTCCAGTTTTGGAAAACTACAACTGGGGAGACTTGCTCACTCGCTGGACCTTGCTGCTGTTTTCCGCACAGGGAGCCTTGGGAGAGCAATGTCTTATCTGTCCAGCCTGCTCAGCAGAAACAGCCCCTCATCCAGGCAGCTGATGGTTAACAATTAATACCTTTGGAGCATATGCCTAGCTAGGGAAAAGTGTTAGGGATTTGCAGTATACAGCCAGGCAACATGAACTCCTTGTTTTTCCAGGGTGAACAGCTCTGCCACATCATCCTAGAAAGCCACAGTTGTCCCTTGTTTTCAGTTTTGCCAGTGTTGCATTTTCCATGTCACCCTTGCCTGTGAGCAGCAGTGCTGTAACCCCAGTGGCCTGAGCTGTCATGCTTCTCACCTGCCCCACTCCCACCCAGCCCTGCCTTTCTTCTCCCTTTATCTTCTGCCTTCTCAACTGTTAAAACCCACCTCCTCACCTTTCCTAACAGCTACCCTTTAACAGTTGTCTCTTCTCCCCCGGTGTCAGATTCTGCCTTGAGTTGTCAAGTTTGACACTGGCAGTTTGTCAGAACCCCAGTTCCCACCCAATCCTTCTCCACTGCTGTGGGTTGTAAGGAAGGGGAGGTAGGTGCGGTTGTATAGTCCCAAATGGAAAGTCTGTATTTATCTCTTGGCAAGCAGAATTAGGAACTTGAGGGATAGTATACAGGCTTCTGATTTCTCCTACTCCTCAGTTCCCTTCTTGGTCTCTCTGGGCAGATTAAGGCTTTTGTGCTGTTTTTACCAAGGTCAGCGATCTATTCTTTTGTATTCGCTGTTCTCCACTCAATTAGTTGAGGGCATTTAACATGGATTTTTCATATTTGCATCGCAAATTCTAAATGATCCATGAAAGGCAGCTGTTCAGAAACTTCTGAATTCATTATCCCCAGTATCTTGGAGTAAAGAAACTTTACCAGCCATTTGACTGGGCCCCTGTGTAGTCAGTATGATGGGAAACTTGTCAGTCATTTGTAGTCTGCATTGAAGAATTAATGTGATGCTGTGGTATCCGGTTTCCATTTTGCATTCCCTTCAACCTCTTCTTTACCTGACTTGCCACTTACTAATAGTTGTGTCGACCGATCAGTAGCCGGAGACCTGTGCAGCAGCACCCCCAAGGCCTTTTTCGGCAGGGTCATCACAGTCCTTCCACATCTTATTGCTGTGCCTCCACCTGGGCACCTTGGAGAACAGCCCATGCCAGCCCACAGCACCCTCCCCACTCCCAGGGCCAGGGGCTGCAACCAGGTACGGGATGCACAGGCACAGGGTACAGCTGGAGACCAATCCTCATGTTCTTCCGTGTAACACACGCGTGTGCAAACACACCCCACAATCACATGCACAGAGCTCCCAGCTCTGCATTTCCACCCTGTGTCTCAGCTGCATTCCTTGCTACAGGAACAGCACAGCTGAGAGCCAGAGCCTGCTCTTGCTTTCTCTCCTTCCTTCCTTCCTTCCTTCCTTCCTTCCTTCTTTCCTTCCTTCCTTCCTTCCTTCCTTCCTTCCTTCCTTCCTTCCTTCCTTCCGAATTCCTTCCTTCCTTCTGAATTCCTTCCTTCCAAATTCCTTCCTTCCAAACTCCTTCCTTCCTTCCTTCCTTCCTTCCTTCCTTCCTTCCTTCCTTCCTTCCTTCCTTCCTTCCTTCCTTCCTTCCTCTTGCTGGGTGTGACAGGCTGAGCACAGTTGTTTATTGCTTTTGTTTCCCCGTCTAATCAGATCTCTTCCCCTGACATTATGCAGCTCAGCACAAGCACTCCAGGTGGGATGAAACCAGTTCAGTGCCCTCCTCCCACCCTTGGCTGCTCCTATCACTAATGAACTGCAAACAACCATGTTCCCCATGTTCAACCTTCACCCTGTCCGATGCATCCATAATCTAAATATAGGCCATAATTATTCTGCTGGCATCTGTTGGCCCATTGACAGAACTGACAGTGGCAGAGGTCGGGAGACCCTTTGCACCTTTAATATATTCTCTTAACCATTTCCCCGCCACTGATTGTTACAGACTCCCTAACACCCAGTAAATGTCTGTGGTTTGTTCTTTGACTGTTCCAAAGCTGTTCCTTAGTCTGCTCAGTTCCTGTACCACCGAATGCTGATTATTTTCTTCCCTCTAATTGGGACACTTGGTTTGTTTATCTGGTTGTGCAATCAAAATGTGAACCCAGGATGCTCTTTTCCAGCCAATGACCTGCATCTCCCCCAGATGCAAATCCCAGTGCCTGAGAAAATGAGTGCAGGAATCGATCTCTTGGCCAATGCACTGTTTCCATGATGGAAGCAGAGGCACTGACTTTCCATATTATTATTTTTATGGCCCTGTGGAACAAACAGTTGAATATGGTGCTGTGAGAGTGAACAGTGGGGGGAGAAACTAATTTGTGCTGTAAGTAATTTGATCGCAAATCTTTTAAAGAATGAAAATTGTAGGGGAGAGATGTCACTCCTGGCAGAAGGTCGCCTGTGTCACCTGTCAGACAGTCCCCAGTGGCGATCATGAAAATTTCTTTGTGGGATTATTAATAAATAAACATAATGCTCTGCATTTCTGCAGCACCTTTCAGTGCAGGAACAGAAAGCACTTCAACTTTAAGAACTATGCTCTGCAATTACATTAACTTCCTTTGAAAATACTATTTCAAAGGTTAAATTTGTAATTTGTTTGAATGTTACCATCATAAGACAGTATTAAATTTAAATGACATTATTTCCACCTCCACCCCAGCTCATTTTGAGGTAAAGTGCAATCTCCATTTGACATCTTGATGAATTGAGTGAAGTGACAGGTCATTAGTTCTGAGACATACTTTAAGTATTTGCAGTGCAGTAGCTCTTGGAAAACGTAACAGTGGTCAGGAATCCAATGTGCCCCTACAGTGGACAAAGATTTTGTCTCACAGAATTTATAGTTTAGTTCAAAACTACAAACAGCAGTAGAAGAGAAAGAAGGTTGGAGGTCGAAACAGTTGTGGGCTGTCCCACAGCACACAGGACACGAGGTCATGATCATAAAGTCATCGTGCTGTCAGTCAGAGTGCAGTGATGTATTGCTGCTCTGCCAAAGGATGGGCCCTGGCTGTGCACCTCAGTGTGTGCATCCCCAGATCTTGTCCACGAGCTAGAGGAATACCTGGAACAGGCAACGAAAAGATGGAAGAAGAGCTGTTGATATTGTATAACCCCTGTGTGTTCTGCTACCACCAGTAGTGCCTCATTTTTCATTTGCATTCTTTTATCTCTGTGGGTCCATATGATTAGTCTGAAATGTAAACTACCATCAGCTTTCTCTGGGCAGGAGTCTGCTTTTGTCCTGTGTTTTTGCACAACACCAAGCACAGCTTGGGTACTGACTCATGAGTAGGACCCAAAAATCCTTCAGTTAGCAATCTGTCCTGCTGCCATTAAAGTTTATGGCAAAATTCATCCCGCTTTCTCTAGCTGTGAAATGATACGGCATTGGTGCTATGAACCAATCTTCAGAGTGAAGGAAAAGGACAAATCACAAAAGAAAAGTATTACCCAGAATAGATTCCTCAGAAACTATTCCCCATGCAAGGGGCTGGGAATGGGAAGGTGCATGCCTGCAGTGTCTGGCAGGGTCACCCTCGTAACATCTGGCTGTGAAAGCTGGGGAGCTCTGCCAGCTCCTTTGGAATAACAAGCCGAGCTCATGAAGACAGAGCATAGCTGTGCATTCCTGCGAAACTCGCCTGGAACACTTGGAAAGGGTCACCAGGAGGAATGTCAGGGAAAACAGGGGAAGGGCCTAGGACTGTTAAAGCCAGAGCTGCTCAATCTGGCTTCAATTGCTTTTCTCCTTCTCCTTTCTCTATTTCTTTCTTCTCTCCTCTTCTCTGGCTGCGCAAGGGGAGGCATTTGAGCCTCACTAATGACCAGGGACACTATATAAATGATATAAACAGGGATCAACTTAAGGCAGTTCATTAAGAAAACAGGGAGACAGAGCAGTAAAGCTTGTGTCTTGCTTACACAATAATGAAGTAGTTAGAAGGGTTTATCTCTGCTATCAGCTTAACATGTGGTTTGAGTTCACACCTGAGCCCAGGCTCTGCAGTTAATCCTGCTGCTCTGTGGCTCCAGCCCAGTGAGCCACATTCACACCCTGCCCGGAGAAGTGAGAGGGAGGCACTGAGCCTGAATGAAGGTGCTCCAAAGCCCAGCACCAGGGGCAGGGTGAGTTCTAACACCGGTGGTGTGGCAGTTCCAGGCTCACACAGCTGGTGCAGAGGGACAGCTCCAGGAATGGAGCTGCAGAAAATGCATGAGTCAATATTCATCCATCTATTCATGATCTGTAGGCTTGGGTGCTGTGATGCTCATTATCTAGGCATGACCTTAAAAACTGTACTTGATTGAGAACACGGCAGCCCATCTGTTTGGCAACACAGGCTGCTGGGGGCCTCACCCCAGCACTCTGCTTCCTGCACTACTTCTCTGCTTTGTTGGAATACAGATTTGAGGGCACAGGCTTCATCTCCAAACCCTTTGCTGAGGCTGAAAAAAGGCATCCACAACTCTTTCTCTCTCAAGAGCACAGTGAGTGCTACCTGTGCATGCAGGACATAGCTTACTCCATGTCCCAACTCCAGCTCTGTACAGCAAACTTCCTCCTCCTCCTCATTGCCCCAAAATGAGCAGCAACCACAAGATTGGGTGCTTGAGAAACTCCATCTTCTACTCGCCCTTCCACAAAAGCAACAATAACAGCCACCCCACAGCCCCTGTGAGGCAAGGTGTAGCTCATGCCATGAGCTCTCTGCAGTTGGGGTGGTGGTAGGTACCACCCAGCAGCTTGGCAGGGACAGCCCTGCAGCCGGCCTGGATGTGACAAGGAGAGTGTGCTAAGGCCAAGGTGTTCCCTCCACTGGGGTGGAACACCTCTTCCAGCTGTCCTCTCCATGCAGGACAATGAGCAAATTCATGAATGAAAATTCAAAATTTCCTGCTCCATTAGAAGAGGACAACAGGCCTCTTCCACTTTTCCTGTGCTGCTCTGCCCTTGTTTCAACTGACCAAAGAAATGAATGAGAACTGTTTGCTGCCACTTCATCATTTCAAACACACAACCACCAGAAAAGAGGAAGCAATATTCAGTTTTCTATCCATGTGAAAAATCCTTCTGCTCCTTCCTCCAGACACCTTCCTGAGCCTGTTTTTGAGCATCCCTCCTTCTTTAAAAGAAAACATGTCTTTCTTCTAAGCAATTAAACTCTATAAAAAAGGCCATTTTCCCCATCATACTTTCCCATCTCCCCTTTCCTGGATGGCAATCACATCCTCCAGATCTCACGCTGAGAAGGATATTCTGCCACTGGTCACATCTGGTTCCCTGATGAGATCCGCAGGCGGCCAGGCTGGAGCGCTTTCTGGGTCACGTGGTGGCTCTCAGTTCCTTATCTTCCCCAAGACCAGCGCTTTTTAATCTCCCTTGATTCTGTTTCTCTCCTTTCAGAGCACGCTTATCAGTTTGAGACTAAACTGCTGTGCAAATGCTCACGAGATCAATCTACAGATCTTAAATATGGTACAAAAGAGGTGTTTCTGTGAGCAATCTGTTGGAGAGATTTTGTGCTGCCTTTTCGCCTCGTTGCACGCTGGTATGCATTCCTTCAGCATTAATGCTTCCTCTGGGACCCAACCTTATGGAAATCTGAGCCGGAGCGCACAGGCTGCAGCCGCTCTGTGGAACTCGGCCTGCGTGGAGGGAGCTGCAGCCCTGCCTATGGAAAGAGGAATCCACAGCCAGCTACTGCTGGCAAACTGACTCTCCTTAAACTCTACAATTTACATTTGAAGAAGAAGGTTATTTCGGTTTTTGGGGGGTTTTTGGGGTTCTTTTTGTGTTGCTTTTCCTCCCCTGAAAAATAACTTCTAGCAGCCTGCTCAGTGTGTGCTACTAGGAATGGAAAATAAGTAAGTCAATAGGCATACATTAATTCAGTAAGGCCAGGAATTTATCGATAACAGACTGAGGATCAAGGATACAGTGACAGTTGCATTTAGCTCTCAGAATAAAGTAAATCAATCGAATTGACTGTATGTTGATTTAAAATCCTTAAAGATTTGGGTCAAGATCGTTCTAGTTTTCCCAAAACTGACTTGTGAATCTCCATACCCACAAGTAATACAGGAATGTTCATGGTTTCATGTTCTCAGCCCCCGCTGATATTACAGTGCTCCCTTGCTGTGCTTGGCTCTGTTGGAACAATTAACATGAAGTGGCCTCACTCCCAGTGGGTCAGTGCTACAACATTGGCTGGAAATAGTGAGGAGGCCATGGGTACCCTACAACCATGGGAGTATTGGCTCTAAATGCTTTAGAGGGATAAAAACCCTATTTCTTTGTATTTTAGGATAAAAAATAAGTTATTTAAAACACTTTTATTTAGATAATTCTCCATTCTTTACAGACTTACAGTAACTACTAAGAATTCCTTTGGACAGTTGAATCAGTGGGATTTTAAGTGTTGCAGATTAGGATGTACATCAACATATCCTTGAACTGTATAAAATAATTAACTGATTAAATGGAATGGTTAGCTAGGATCTGTGAATGATGCAGCCCTCATTTAGATGTGTGTGTATAAAATACATTTTTTTGCACTTCAGGAGACTTGATCTGTGGCTGTTCTTACAGACCCTGAAACACAGAAGAAGTAAAGTAAACATCTGAAAGTTCTCACTTCAGGGGTTGTTTGAAAGAGAATTTCACACAGCACTGTAGCACAGATATGAAAGAAAGTCTATTTCTGTCAAGACTTAATTGAGGAAATTTAATTTTCTTTCCTAACTGAATTGCTGTTGATAATTTAAATTAATTCTGTCTGGTCTGTCTAATTTAGCCATGAAAAACCTGGATCTTGGAGCTGTGCACAAGAATGTAGCAGATTTTTAAAAACAGCTTTTCTGAATAGAAAGACAGTAACTTATGGCAGCCTAACAATAGATTTTTTTTGGTTGTTGTTTTGATGTAAAGCACTTAAGTTCTTCCACCTCAATCCACTGATATTCTCATTTTAAGAGAAAGAAATGCATTTTTGCAAATGGTACATCAACAGACTTTGGGAAAATTGAGTTTGGAAAAAAAAAATTGAATTAATTTTGTTTCTCTAAGCACTTTCCCATGTTTCAGATTTTGTACTGATAGATTGATGATATGATTTGCTTTAAAACCAGGTGGCCTCTTAGTTTCCATCTGTTGTGTCTATTGCTCTGTCTCTAGTGAGAAGCATTGCAGAGCTGTGCAGGCATCTGCACCCCGGAGAGAAACTCTGCGCCATCAGAAATGCTCCAGGAGAGAGAATCTATTTTCACTGTCTCTTAAATGTATCAGAAACTCAAGCCCCTGGATCTTGTTTGTGTTCACCGAAACTGAACACAGTGAATTTCTATTAGCTGAGTGTAAACAGCTTCGTAACAAAACCAAAACCAAGTGACATTTCCAGAAGAAACAGTTAAAATCTTCCCAAACCACCATGGCAGTTTCTGGTCTCTCTGGATGCTGGGGGTGGCACTGCTTTTGCAAGAAGGTTTTCCTAAAAGTAGGAGTTTCTATGGATAAAAGCCATTTTAGCAAAGATCTGCCATCATGTTTCAGGTTCTGTAAAACACAGAATTATTTTGAAGTATGTGAGTGCAGTCTGCTGGAAAAAGTTACTTACTTGAACTTGAAATGAAATGTCTTGGGCAGGCTCCCCACAGCTCTGGTGTAGGTGTAGGCGATGCAATCAGTCGAGGGAGAGGGGCACAGCAGCGACACGCCACGAGGGCTGCAGGCATTTCCTTGGAAGCTGCGTGTTCGGGAACATCGGGCAGAGAGTGGGGCCTTTCCCGCTGCTCCCAGGGAACACGCACAACAAATCCCCGGTGCTGCGGGGCAGGGCGTCACTGTACACGACTGTCTTCTCCAGACAGCTGCAGCACACCTGAAGGGATTGGGAAACAGCGAGGCCAAGGCATGGGACGCTGGGGTGAAACCACAGGCCCCCCGTGAGTGCGGCTCCATCGCGGGTGCCCAGCCTTAGTCCGAGTGGACTGGGCTGACCTGCCCCGTTCCTGTGGGACTGGGTCCATGCTCACTGCTAGGGCACTTCAACTCGTCTGCATTACAGGAGTAATTAAAAGAAAGAAAAGCATTTAAAAGTAGTATTTTAACTAGCAAAGGGCTGCGCGGAAATGGTCGTAGTGGCAAAGGTGCTTTTGCTGGCACAGCGTGTTTCATTTGTGAGCTGCTCTAGGGCTCGCTGGTGTTAGCACTGAGCTGTGCCAGCGCTGCGAGTTTCCAGTCATACCAGCAAACATCTCCACACAAGTTTGGCAGAACTGACAACAGCTGACAAACTAGGAGCAATTGCCTTGGTCCCCAGCCCCGCTGCCCCGCAGGAACCATTGCTGAGCCTCACTCGTTTGGTTTGCGTTTATTGTCAAGTTTACTTTCAGGTTCGCGTCCACTTGTAAAAAAAGCCTGTTTTATTTCACATTCCATTAAATTTATGCCAAGTATTCATACATGTCATAATTTGCGGATTGAGGATTTTCTGTCCCAAACGCTGGATGCGTTTTGGAGCGAAACCCGTCCAGGCAGGCTCGTGTAGGAGCTCGGCTGTGCCTCACTCGAGGCCCGAGGCTGCGAAACGCCAGGGCCGGACCCGCGATGGGGCCCCGCTCCGAGCCGAGCGGCCCCGGCCGCCCTCCCGCAGCCCCGGCAGGAGCGGATGAGGCCCGGGGAGCCGGGGCGGGGGCAGCCACGGGGCAGGGCGCCGTAGCGAGGCGGGGGGCGCGGCGGGCCCGGGCGGTGCCGCGGGCGGTGCCGGAGCCCCCGGGGCCGCTCCAGGTGCGGGGCCGCAGGTGGCGCCGAGCGCGCACGCGCCGCCCCCCGCGCGCGGCCCCCGCCCGGCCTGCGTGGCAGCGGCGGCGCGCGCGCCCGAGCGGCGGCGCGTGCGCGGGAGCGCGGGGCGGGTGCGCGCGCGGCGAAGTTCCGTGCGGGACGCGGCGCCGCTCGCTCGGTCCTGCGGGGCTCCCGCGGCCCCCGCGCCGGCACCGCCGCGCCTCCGCCGTGCCGCAGGTGAGCACACGGGGCCCCGCGCTCCGCCGGGCCGGGCCGGGCCGGGCCGGGGGTGTGCCCGCCCGCCGCGGGCCCCGGCGTCGCGCGGCGCCTCCGGGCAGCCCCGGCCGGGCCGCGGGACCGAGCGAGGGGCGGCGGGCGGGATCGAGGGGCCTCGCTGGCGGGGCCGCCGGGGGCCGTGCGGGAGCCGGGGGTCCGGGCCGCAGGGCCCTCACGTGCCCGGGCGGGAGCGGGAAGCGGCCGGGGACGTCCCCAGCACCGGGCGGGTCAGCCCCGCTGCCGCCGGACGGGCCGAGCGGCGGCCTTGCGACTTGAACAAAGTTGCGGCTGTGATACAAACACGAGTGTTTGCGCATTTTGATGTCGCTCGGAGGGTTTGGGGAGGTTTGGTTTTTGGGGTTTTTTTCCATTTTAGTGGCTGTGCTCCGAGCACACGCGGCCCGGAGGAGCCGTTCCCGGCCCCGCGCCCCTCCGTGCGCCGCTGCCCCCCAGAGCCCGGGATGTGCTCGTTTGGCTCCTCGCTGGGGTTCCGGGAGCTGCCGGGGTTGGCGGAGAGAATCCCGGGTTGTCCGGGAGGCCCCGAGACCCTGCCCGGCTGCTTCGTGCTGGGGTCTCCTGAGACCCATTGCTGGCAATCCCCCCGTCCTGGAGCCGCTCCCGGGGTGCGCTCTGCCGCGCTCTCTCCCAGGGTCGGAACTCCGCGGTAACCCCAGTGCCGGAGGATTACACATGGCTTGGGAGAGAGCACATGGTAGAGATCAACTATCAAATACTATCTTTTCCCCCCACCGTGTTCCTTCCTCCAAAGTGTGATTTATGCTTGTTTAGAATAACGGTGGATTTCTGAGCCCATCTGTTTGTCTGTCTGTTCGCACACATGGAATATCTCTGCCTATGGTGATTGCCTATGGCATTATTGCAGGAGAAGTAGTTTGATAGGAAATATTGTAGCAATTAGAAGTCCAGTGATGCAAGTTCCTGACACATTGTGACTGTCTTGCTGTCAGTTCTGTGTCTCCTTTAAAAGTTCATTTTTTTGTGAATCACTGTAAGTAACCGTTTAACTTCTGCAGCATTTCTACAGCTTTTACGTTTGAGACATCTCTTGACATTGAGTCAAACTCTTTCCACTGTCAATTTTTTCCTGTAGACATTCTCTGTGACAGTCATATTCTGTTAAGCAACAACAGAAAAAAAGAAGGAACTGCTTTTAGATAAGGCTGTTGCTGCCTGTTTCCTCTGGCTCTGAGTCTTAGAGACCTAAAAAATGGGAACTGTGAGAAACTTTTATTATGATGGAAAAAGAGCATCTTCTGTGGGAAGTGAGATTTCTAGATGGAGTGTGAGTGACTGCTGTCACCCCAAAGGAATTGTCAGAGCAGAACCAAACTTTTGCTTTCTTAACACCTGTGATGGATGAGACGTTTCTGCTTGTTTCATTTTTCCCTCCTTCCTCTGGAATTCTGTTTCTTGACAAATAGGTATTTTGTGAGAGAGGATGGATGCATAATTGGAATGTGAGTTTTTATATACCTTTTCAAATTCTTCACTGTTCATTTTGTTGGGAGAAAACCAGATGAAGATGAATAACTCGGACTCCAAGCCCATATTGGGAAACAGGTTTTTTTGCAGTACTTGCCCTCTGTGATCCTGCCTGAAAAGTTTTGTGTCAGTCTATAACACTGAAATATATATTGAAAATATTGAGCCTACACTGGCTTTTTCTCATTTCTTGCAGTTATCAAGGCTGTACTGGAGAAAATAGTGAGAGATTCTGAGGCTTCTCTTGCAGCGTGTTTTTGGGCTTTATTCACACCTACCTGTTGTTCTGAAGGCCTCTTGCAATGGCTTGAAAGAGGTTTTTTGTGTACTGAATGAGCTGTTGTTTACTCGGAGTAAAATGAGTATTTTTGTTTGAATCGGGGTAGGAGCCAGAAATACTCATATGGGTTTTTCTCCTGCTCTGCCTCTGCTCTCTTAGCTGTAAAATGGAGGTGGTTACCAACAAGTCCCCTTCCTGAACACCTGCAGCTTTCTAGATGTGTAAAAGATTAATTAGTGGATGTATTTTAGCATCTTTTCCTCCTTTCTGTGGTGTGAAATATATTTGACCTCAAGGCTATGAAAAATATCTAATAACAACCAACCTGGCAGTACAGACCAACCTCTGTGGCTGCAGCAGCCAGCAGCTGGTATGGGTGGGAGAAATCAAATGTATTCAGTTTGGATTTAAAGCGTGAAAATGGACTGTGGCTGGAGGAGCAGAGGAAGTACTTAAAAGAAGATTTCAAAAATGAAATTATGAAAGTGGAAATCTGGGGCTTGTAGGACTTTTGCTCTGTCCTAAATGAAAGCCTAGATGGGTCCCTAGGGAAAATGAATTTAATAGCCCAAGTTGTGCTTCAATTTTTGTCATTCTAATGTGCTTTTCTTAGAGGTTCTTGTTGCAAACGAGGTTGTTCATGGTGATCTCCAGGAAATGAGAACAGTAAGTACACTGAGCCTCATTTTGGAAGTTGGGCTCATCTTCACCACTGAACGAACTTGTTTCTAATTGTAACTTCCAGAGTTTTACTTCAGCTCAACACTTGTGTAGACAAGGAGTGGTCATGATGCTTTGTATGGTTTGAGCACAGAATTATGGTTAGGGAAGTCATGAATGGCCGTTCTGCCCATGACACACACTCCTGCATTTGTCTTGTAAACTCACTTAACCAGTCTGTTTTACCTTTTATAGGCAGATGGTGACTAATCCAATGTACACCTCTCCAGGTGCCTAACTGGGTTGTTTGTAGGAAATTATGTGATATGTGTTGTTGTATCCAGTACAAATACAAGATGCAGGAAAAAAATCTTGTAATACTGAAAGCAAAAACAGTCATACCGCTGAAATATAGTTTATGGTGGTCTTGATACCACTTGTCACTGACGGTGCTGAAAATGCAGCAAGAGAATGGTGGCCTCCTCTGCTCCTGGCTCTGGAGACAGGCACGGTGGCAGAGGAGGCTCACACGTGTCTGTGCCACTCCATGGACTGGACAGAGTGGCCTTTCCCAGTACAAAATCACGTGGAAGTTAAAGGTTGTCTAAAATGGGCAAAGTGAACACTGTCCTGTTAAAGGCAGAGGCCTTTAAAGTAGTTCTTTCTGTTACCAAATGCTGTTAAGCTGTGTTTATTGTACTCACCCTTCCTTTGTAAAGCTTTCAGTACAAGCCAGTACTCAGCAAGGGCCCTGCTGCTTTCCTCTGGCAGGTCAGGGAGTGCTCCAGGAGATAAGAGCAGTTTATCTAAAGCTGATGGTAACAGTGGGGAAGATTCGGTGTGTCAGCACCAGGCAGTCCCGAGTGGCTGAGCTCACGTCACACAGCTGGTGCCACTGAGCTGGAGGGTTCCCCTGATGTTCCCTGCTTGCCCAGGCTGGCATTCCCAATCCTGTGGGCTGGCTCAGCTCACAGTGAATTGGTGTAAAACCAAGTAGCCAAAAGGAGTTTGATTAAGTAAGAGAGTTGAACGCTTGATTCTTTGTGGCTGCCGGAAGGGCAGGTGGTGCTTTCCCGAGCTGTGTCCTTGCGTTTTCCCATGGTGGGACGGGTGCACTGAGGGATCCAAGCCTGTGTTCAGGGACTGGGATGTCTGCCCTGGGAACAGAGTGGACCCTGGGTCTCTTCCACTTGTGAATTCCATGTTTCACTGGAGAGCTGTGTCTCTAAAGTTAAATGGAGGAAAATGTAGTATCTAGGAGGTGAAAGAAGAGTTCGAAGTGTTCAAACCATGAGGTGATGTTGGCCCAGTCAGTATTTTTCTTTTTAAAGAAAAAAACCAAGAAGCCAAAACATTTGCATGCAAAATCTAGATTTAGGTCTGACTTAAAAGTCATAGTGCTTTTTGGAATTGCTGCAGTGTGTCTAACTTACATAGAAAATTAAGCTGTATAAAATACTTCCAAAATTTTTTCTCTGACACAGGTTTTGGGGGTGGTGAGGAGGTGTGTGTTTCTAAAGCCAGACTGGGAGCTGCTGTCTTGAGTTGGCTGAAATGTAGGACAGAGGGAACTGGGGTTCTGAGTGTGTGACCAAGTGTTAGTTCTAGAGCCTGTAAGTGAAGTTTTGTTTAAAAACAGAAAAGCACAAGGAGTTATTTTTAATAGTGGTTCAAATGCAGAAGCCTATGAAGCTGTCAGATCTTTTTATACAGGTAGGTAAGTCTTTTCTATCTTGGCTTATTTTTTATATGCACCTTGGATCAAGATTACTTCAAGTTCTAACCTGTGCTAAGTATTTAAACATCTGGACTTGCTGTGAGCACCACTGCTGTCCAGACATGAGAAGTCTCTTGGATTGCTTTTTAACATTTTGAAATATTTCAGGAAAAAGCTGTATTTTTTATTCTGTTAAAACAGTATATGTAGCCTCCAGTGTTCAGTCTTGTGACATGGCTTATAACATGGCACAATGCAATAAATTGCAAATAACTTTATGGTGTCAGTACAATCAAAGAAATTAAATTTCTAAATTGTTTACTTCAGCTTGGTGCTACTTTAAGTGTCTGTTATCAGAGATTCCAGGCAGTGGACAGCTGTCTGTCGCAGATGGGAGAGGAAAAAAACCCCTAGCTTCTTCCTTCTAAAAAGGTTTCCATATAAACCCCATAGTAATGTAATACAACCTTTTAGTCAAATTCGAGTTTCCTGTTACACATTTAAGTGAACCGACAGCAGACTCGTATCTATTTGAAACCAAGTGGTGTAAGTGAATGCGGCCCTGGGAATTTTGTACTCCAAAGCATTCTTGAAACCTCACAGATGCCTGTTGAGCAGTCAGATGTATTATTTATTGCATCTTTAAAAAAAAACAAAAAAAGGCCTTGCAGGTAGTTCATGACTTCTGTAGTCTGCTGTGTTTTGGTAAGATCAGGTGGTATTGTCTTTCCTGTGCCTGTTTTACCCAAGAAAATCAGGTAGTTTAGAAACTGTCAGCAAATCCACATTTTTAATAGAGTAATAATAGAGTAAGAGAATAAACCAGGTGTAACTAAGTCTGAAAAAGAGCAGTTTAAGGTTGAGTGTTTTCTGCTGAGATGTGAAAATGGCAGAAATGGATGTTTTGCACCGAACTGCATGAAGTTTGGGATTATAAATTGGATGTGCTGCTTTATTGTTCTATGTGCTAGTTCACCATGGCAATTATAAACTCATTAAAATAGTTACAACATGTCATCACAAAGTGCAGAAGGTGGTAAGATCATTCTGTTTAAATGACAAAGTTGTCGCTGCTGTTGACATCCAGCTGTCTCCTTTATGGTGATTTCCTTGCTGTCTTTCTTTTTTTAACCCCTCTGGACTATTTACAGGCATTTTACAGTTCTT
Source organism: Corvus hawaiiensis (assembly GCF_020740725.1). Lineage (NCBI taxonomy): Eukaryota > Metazoa > Chordata > Aves > Passeriformes > Corvidae > Corvus > Corvus hawaiiensis. The sequence goes on along the minus strand of NC_063233.1, from coordinate 1,168,231 downwards.
AGGCACTTCTTAAAGATTTTGTGCTTATTTGTTTTGAGTAACTTTGGTCTCCAGTTCTGGACTCCAACCTTTGAATTATGCTTCACATGATGAATCAAAGTAGGTGCCAGCCCATCCCCTGCCCTTTGACAGACCTTGGGCACCAGTCTGGACAGATCAATGTGTTTGCTTTTTAGGAAGGCAATTAATTTTGTTATTTTATCAAAGTATCGACTGGTTTGGGTTGTAGTTTGAAGCAGTTCTCTCTGTGAAGCTGTTGAGCTTTCCCTGTCGGGTGGTGCAGTGGTCTCTGCTCGCCTCAGCTCCCCAGAGCTTTATGTGGCTGCACCTCTGGGTGGGTTTAGCTCAATCTAAGATGTAACAGGCTTTTTTCTGAATTCAGTGGATGGATGGTTTGTTTGTATAACATCAGCTGGAAATGGTGCTAAAATGTTGTTTTCCCAAGTGTGGAGATGCTGCTGCTGCTGTTCCAGAAACCCCTTTTGGATGTGAGCCCTCTTAGCGGGAAGGGAGTGCTCCTGATGCAGTGTTGGTGGGGGCAGGAGGACGAGTGGGAGTGTGAACTCAAACCTCCTCCAAACCAGCCGAGCTGGAGCGACCAAGGGTGATAAACCTGAGCATGGCAGTGTTGGAGAAAAGGGCAGAGATTCCTCTCTGATCAGGGCGATAACATTTTGCACTGCACAGCTCTTTCCAAAATGAGTGGCTGTCAAAGTGTCCCCACCAGCCGGAGCAGCACTGCCAGCAGACTGGAGGGACCTTCCTGGGGAGGTTGCAGTGTCCTGTTTCAGTGCATCCTCCCACCTTTCAGCCCAAACACCCTTTGGTGTTTGATGTGGTGGGACTCCCCCCGACTGGTTGTGCTGTCCCTTTGGGGGAGGCTGTCGCCATCCTGCTCCTCCGCGCGCTGTCTCCAAATGAATCACAATCTCCTCACCACGTGGGTGGTATTGCAGGGACTGAAAACCGCACTGATAAGGGCTATGACCCGGTCCCAGTCCAGCCTGCTGACAGAGCAGGTGTTGCTCCACACCCTGGGGAGGATGTGCAAGTCTTTCATTTTGCAGAGCTCAGTGACAGATGCTGACCTCCAGTTACTTTTGTTGTTGGGTCTTTGGGAAGCCCACTTGCTATGAGATGGGAAGTATCCACCAGCCTGTTAAAAACTCATGGTGTGCATGGACTGGAGCTTTAAGTCCATGCTGACAGGAAAACCGAGGATTTGGGACTGCTGCCTCTGAGAGCTGAGGTGCTGGGGGTGGCACAGCCCGAGGTGTTTCACCCCTGCTCGGCGGTGCTCACTTCCCTCACTGCCACTGTCTCCTGCCTCAAGTGGTCCAGGATAATGTAAGTTCCAATTTTTCTTCTTTTCTTAGAGCCAACTGTTCCCTTTGACTTGGGAGAGTAACTTTTTTCTTAACTTAGGGATTTTTAAACTGTGGAGTTGGAGAGGAAAATCACTGCAGATGGTGCAATAATTGGGGAATGCTGACCTACAGGATAGATGACAGCTTCAAAGTACGTTCAATACGATCCTTTCAGGAATTTCAGTTGAAGTGTCTTGTCCTGTTCTTAACCTTGTGGACACTTGTTGCTGCCATCCTGAAAAGGTGTGGATTTTCTCCTTGTTGGAACATTTTGTTTCCTACATAGGAGCACTCTGAATGTCAAGCCTCTCTTGGAGGGTTTGCGGTGGGCTCTTGTTCTTGGGGCAAATCTGTGTCATTACAGTGAGGAGATGGTTTCTTTCCCTTAAGAGTAGAGTCTCAGGGTACATAGATATCAAACATGAACAAAAAAACTTCTTCCTCTTTCATGGAGATTCTGCTTCATTCTTGGTGCTGCTGGTGTTTTATTAGCTCTTCTGTCAGAGTTGTGAAAAACCGAGAGTCTCAAAATAATTAAACTGGAACAAAACCCCCCGAGAAACCTTTAAAAGGTTTTAAAAATACATGACTGTATTTCAAGGAAGTAAGTAAGTCACAACTGGGTGTCTGTGTGCCACCCTTTAATCAGATGGGAAACCTAGGGAGTGACTCTCAGCTGTCACTGTATTAAGAACCAGTGCTGCCTTTTGTGGAGTCTGTATACACTAAACTCAGGGCCATGGAGTAAATATTCTTGCTGTCTGTTCATAATCATTCTACTTAGAGTAAGCGCTTCTTGGGTGGGTATTACAAACCTGTTAATCTTTATGGTATTTATAGGGTAATTTTTAACTCTCTTGAGCTCTTTATTTCCTTGTGGGTCAATTACTCAATTTATAACATTATGTCAGATGTAAGAACTTTACCATCCAAGAGTAAACTGTTGGGGATGGTTCTCTACCTGTGTTTGCTCTTAGTTCTTTGTATATTAAGGTATGCAGTAACTTACTCTGTGACTGACTTACTGGGATTTCTTTTAGTCCCCCTGGTTTGCACTTTGAAGTGACTGTAATGTCTTATTTTAGCTTTTCTGCTTCATCACTAATGCAGGAAGAGAGACCATTCTGCTTTTGCACTTGCTTTGCCACGTGGCTTCCAACTTCCTGGTCAGTGATAGCTGCACCTGGATTTTGCTGGACTTGAAATATTTCTTTTGATGAGTAGTAGTGTGTTATTCACAGGTATTAATAAGGTGTCAGCATTAGGGAGGTTGGGAAAGAAATGCAGGGTGGGCAGGACTGTTGTTTCCATGAGTAAGCTCATGGTTTTTAATAATCTGATACTACTGAGTTTTTGCTTCAACACTGAAGCTTATTAGAGCAATAGAAAATTGTTACAGAGGGCAGAATACAGTGTGAAATGTGATTTGTCTCTTATACAGAGCTTGCACATTTAGTTACAATTTTCTTGAAAGGTTAATTCCCAGCTTCTCTTCAGAACATTCTGTGCAGGCCTTTCTGTAGGGAAAAAAAAAATTGGACCCAATTTAAATAGACAAGTCTTGTGAATCCTGAAAGAATTTGGGCATTTAGCCCAGGAAAGGGAGAGCTCTCTGCAAGAACTTCATTAACCCTGTCTGTCATCAAAATAAGTAATAAAAGTAGCTCTGCAGACATTATAAAGAACAGATATTCTTTGTTTTACCCTGTGGCCTTGATCTGCAAGGTACTGGTGGATGAATCTTACTCTTCAAGGACAGCTGTGCCCATGTAGGAAGGGAGATGGAGATGTGCTACATGCAGGGATGCAGAAGTGGGGATATGAGCTAAAGAGCTGCACTAATTTTTGGAAAATTTGTGCCATTAGTTCCAGATACTCAGGAATGTGCAGGGCAGCTGACTTTCATTTAGTAGCAATATTGATAATACAGTCTTACTTGGTGTATTTTGGGGCAGAAAAAATATAAACAATATTTCTACCATAGCTATTTTTGTAAGTAGAAAAATGTTAAATATTTTTACATGGAGAAGAGTTTCTGCTTCCGTTTGGCTGTTGCTTGCAGGATCCAGATGCTGTGAAAGCTCTTCCTGTGATGCCAACATCTGGCTGCCTGCACATTTTGGGTAGAGTTTTATGAGGCGGCTTTGAAGTTGCTTTTGGATTTGAATCACATGAATCTTTGGATTGGCTGGGCTGCACAATTCTCAGCATCATTTCCTTTTCCTTCTGATTATGGGAAATATAAATACTTCAAGCTGTTGTTCTGATGTTTTAGAGTTGGGGGAACATATATCTGTATTTTCCTCCATTCCTTTTCCCTGGATTTGAGACATATTAAAGTCTTTAATAGCCAGCAGCATGGCTGTAGAGAGAAGCTGCATGAGCAGAGTTGGTTACAGCAGGTTTTGTGGATTTTGAGCCCATTTTACATGGGCTTGCTCTCGTACTTTGATCTACCTTTCTTAAACATTTCAGAAATTACAGCAATATTTCAGAAGTATTTCTGTGAGGTTTGCTTAATGCTTCTTGAGTGCTTGGAAGTGTTCTAATTAAAAGATACATAAAAGTGCTAAGTGGTGGTGTTCCCAATCACATATGTACATAAAGATTTATAGAAAACTTTGTTAAGATTTGAACTTGTATGTTTGTTAAACTTTCTGAGGACAGGCTGGGCTGAACAGATCCCACATTCAGGGTTTGGGGCTGTAGCAGCAGAGCTGATTCAGATTTTTTTTTTGTACTTTGGATCTTACTGCTGGTTTTGTCTTACTAGCTTAGGATGGTCTGTTCACTTGTGCTCCCATGTGGGATGGATGGTTACTAAAGGTGTCTGATTGGAACCAGCTGTGGAAGTAGTTTGGATTCTTTGTTGTGTCCAGTAGAAACTTATTTCAGGGGTTGGTTTAGATTGAGGGGTTTCACCGTAGCCTTGGAACAATCCATCTGCCCAAGTGCTTGAGTTTTGGTTCTTCATTTTGACAAGGTCCTTGAGATGTTGCTGGTGAGTGGAGCTATATTTCAGCTGTCATTGTCACCTGGCTGGGGGTGCAGTGAGATTGTTCCCTCCTGTGCCAGGAGCCAGCCTGGAACGGAGGTGGCAGTGCTGGTACAGACAGTGTGTGTTCCATGGTTCCATGGGATGGGACTTACTTCAGTTAGCATTTAATGATGTGAAAATGTCTGGCAGTTTCTGTGAACACTTACGTTATGAATATATTCCCAGCCTATATTTAATCTTTCCTTCATCAGAAATGAATGAATTCTGAGAAGGATAACAGAAGTGTTCTTAAATAATTTGGCTTTGTGTTTGAAAGCTTTATTGCATTATAAATTAAAAGGTGAACATGTTGTTGCATGCTTGGTAAGCAATACAGTGAAATTCCGGGTGGGTTTGGTATGTGTTTATTTTTGACATGTGTTTCGTGTCAAAACAGAGATCTGAGAGATCTGGCTCTAATGGTTCAAAGGTGATAAAAAATGAATACCGTGAATTTTCTGGATGGCTCAAAATTGCAACTGCGAGAATATAAATTAAGGTTGGCTTCTTACTTTATCTGAAACACACCTCAGTGAAAACTGGTTGGGGAAGAATGCAACTTGCTGTTGCTGTACCATGGTCACATTATCACCTCTCTTCAAAGGAAGTCTTGTCCCTTTAAATGCTGCTGACTGCTGTCCATCCTCAGTTTTGGATGTGAGTATGTATTTGATGTTTACATCCTAAACAAACATCATGCATAAATATTTACGTGTGGTGTAGCACTAGGAAATTCAATGCAGTGAAAGAAGGGGTAGGAGTAGTCCAGTTAGGCCGGTGAAAAGGAACATTTACCTTAAAATATAAACCAAGTATTCTTGGCACTGATCCTGGAGCTGTTTAATAGGAGCCCTGTGAAGCCATCCCTTGGAATGGATGGATCTGCAGAGTATCTGAAATGTATCCAGAAGACTTAAACAATTATGCCTTTTGGTTTAGGACCAAGTACTAGGGAGCTGGTACTACAACACAGAAGAAAACCAAACAAAACCCAACCTTTAATTATTTAAAACTTTTCTAAACCCCTAACTCTTTAAAACTTTTAAAACTTAAAACTAAAATTAGAAGTAAACTACCTGCCTACCTAGTGAGAGATGGGCACTTGAAATGTTCTCTCAAAACTATTGTATTAGCTCAAGTGGCATCCTCAGACACAGTGATCCAGTCGAGCATTCTGTGCCAGGCCTTGCTATTTTCAAGCCATTGTACTGGATTTTTCCCCAAACTAGAAGGCAGACTATTTGAAGTTATAATCTTCCTTGCTTAGAATGGGAATATGGACCTGAGCTGGGTGTAGGTGGTGATTTGAAACAGAGTGGGATATTTCATACAGTTAATTATTGGCAGGAAGCATTTGTTTTATTGACATCCACAGCGAGATGACTCTGAATAGCTTTAAATAGTTGACTTAATGTCATTTTGCTTCTAGGTATGGAACAGTGAATTCTGGTGTCTGTCACAGCATTCATTTAATGAGTATCAGTTGTTGACACGGTATGAAAAAGCTCCAGGGCTCTTCAGCCATTTCACTAAAACATTCTCAGTTAGTGGATTTGAGGTCTTTGAGAAGCCCATCGCTGACTGGCTGTTGAAAATCTGGTTTGCACAGTCTTAACACAAGCCCATCTGCACCTGCTCTCAGGTCAATTCCAACCCTCTGAAATGTGAGGTGTGACTAAACCACCACTCTTCGGTGGTCAATTCGTTACGAAGACCGTCATCCTTTTCAGGATAAATCCTTTTCAGGATAAATTGTGGGTAACTCACACTGTAATGTTTGTATGTGTGAATCTATAGACGCAGTTTCATCGTGATGCTAAGCCTGAAATTCAGAAACTGTTTCCTCGTAATTTATTGGACTCAGTTTAACAGTTTCTGCTTGAATTCCTTTAGTGCAGGCAGAGCTATTGTTGTTGAGAGAGGCCCCAGACTTTCTCACAAGGCAGGGGTGGCCATGCCATGACCATCACCGTCCACAGGCAGCTCTTGCTGGGCAGTTTTTTACTGAATCACATTCTCTAACTGTGCTCTTGCAGTGTTCTCTCCTCAAGCATTTCAGTGCCGCTCCTCATGTTGTTTCCTTTAACATTCATATTCATATTTTTTTCAGTGTTGGCAGGTGTGTATTTCACATTAACATGAGGGGTTTTTTGGATGTTAGACTGCTATTTGCTTATGGTAATTTCCAGTCATCATAAGGTGACTGTTGAGAGAGATGAGCAGAGAGGAAAAAAATTGTCAGGCATTTACAGTAAATACTCTCTGCTTTTGGAAATGCTGTCAGAAGTTTAATTGTTAGGTTCAAGTAAGTTTGTCATGTGCCAGACAGAATCAGTCTGCTGTAATGAATGGGTTACGCACTTCACCAGCAAAAAGGGAGAGTGAGAAACCAAGGGATGCTCAGGATTTCCTGTCACCTTGCACTGCAGAAGGAACAGGGTAGGCTTTTTAACCTAGCCTGTAATTAGGTTTTGCATGGAAGCATATATTACTGTGCTTGCTTTGCCAAAGCTCTTCAGTATGATGGATGAGATTTAAAGGTTGATCTGACTAAATTGCAATGAGAATACTAACGACAAAGATATTTCTGTTGTGAACTATTCCTACCAGACATCATAGCTGTGACAGAAGTGGTGTAAGGTAATGGACAATAAAAGTCACTCGAAAATAATACTCTCCTAGGACTGGGCTGCCTTCTCCGGAGCACGTACCCTGAACCACAGCGATAATGTAATCATAAGCCCAGATCATCATTTAAATATATAGGTAATCTCATAGAGTATCCTGGCAGATTTATTTTATGAGCAAGGAAGAGGAAGAATATTATTGGGCGGTAGAGAGGGAGAAAGTGGTGCTGATGTGGTTGTGTTTATTCTGTAAAACAGTTTGCATTGCCCCAGTCTTTGGGGATCCTGCAGCGAGCAGCACAGGGGCTCTGAGGGGAGCAGCAGCCGGGCTCCCAGGGCAGCGCATCCCTGCGGATATCGCAGCCGGCCGGGAGCCTGCTGGGTGTGCACTGCTGCATTTCAGTCCCCGACAACTCCCCGTGTGCGGTAAAAGATGGACATTTGTGCAGTAGGTTAAGTCATGTACTTGATTGGTTTTCGTCAGCTTGTGGATTTCTGGAACTACGCAAGACTTGCCATTTTGTTTTGGTTTGTTTTACACAAGGTACCCAAACAGAGCTGCTTGGCTCCCCCCACAAGTCCCTGTGTAGCGAGAGGATATGAGAGGCATACAGTAACTGAGTGGGAAAGCAGATTTATATATGTTACATATCCATGCTTTAACACTCAGTTACATATATCTGTGTGTGTATATATGTGTGTGTGGTGGGCAGCAGCAGGGCTGAGCGCTGGGCACACGGAGCAGCTGGTGTGTCTTGCAGGAAGGTGAAAAGTGCTGGTACAGAAAACGGTTGTAACACTGCGCACAAGCTGCTGCTTTGCTGCCTGCTTGAGAGGTGCACGGTCCTGTCATGTTGATTATACATCTGGGAGCAAATAATTTGGCCTGCAGTTGAGTTGGAGGCATCCCGAGACACATGGTGATACCCGATCAGACTGGTCACAGCTGCTTCACCGAGGAGCACCCGGGGCATCAGGGCGGCTGGGACTGAATGCCAGGATGCTGATGAGGTTCTGCTCCTTAATGAGTGTCTCGTAACTAATGATCCTGGCCTTTGCTACCAAGTGCCCTGGGCTGTTCTGCCCTGAGAATTCCACCTGTCAGGTTCCTGCAAGGTACTACGGGTTCGATGGGGTTTTGTGTTCTGCTCTCTACTGATTAGGTGTCAGAGATGAGGTGTAAGTACACTCAGGTACCCAGAGAGGAATTGCAGCTGGGGTTGTGGCAGGGGAGCTGACTGCACAAGAGGTTTTTTTTTTCCCCTCTATTTGGAAAAACCCCAGGTTACCTGTGAGTGCTGCTGCATGGAGTAATAACTGTACAGCAGAAAGGGTGACAGTAGTTTGGGAGAAGGAGCAGCTCATTCCACGTGGGTTGTGGTCGCATTTCCTGTGATGGTAATGATCATCCTATCCTTTTATTCACTTTCTGGAAAGATATGTGATGCTTCATGCAATTTAAAGATGTTTTGATTTACAGTCATAGTCAAGACTCAGTGTGAAAATGTGTGATACTGCAGAACTATGTAGGAAATTTGGAAGCAGGAATAAAAGCCTGTCACTTGAGAAGGAAAAGTGCAGAGCTAAGACAATGTCAAGTAAAAACGTGCCAGTGTTAAGAGTGTACCTTGTACCTTTTCTGATGCAGTGCAGTGCCTTCATGTTGCTGGCTGCTATTTGAAGATCCTCTGTGAAGCCCCTTCCTGGGGATTCCCCTTCCCTCTCCCTGTCCAGTGCCAAGAGCCCGGAATAGCCAAGCTGACAGCCTGGGGCAGGACATGCTGTCCCGAGGTGTCAGCGGGCTCGGTGCTGTCATGTGAGCTCTGCTGGATCTCTTTTCAAAGCTGCTATTTTGTTCTTTCTCCTTCCTCTGCTTCCAGCTGTAGCTCTTCAAGCAAGCAGTGCCTGAGTGCAGATCCTGCCCCTGGCCTGCCCCTGCTTGTGGCAGGTGGGCTCTCCTGGGCTCTGAACTGCCTGCCTCTGATAGTCCCTCACAGCAAGGGATTTGCTCCTTGAGTTTCCTTATGGCCAGAGAGTGACAGTTCCATTGGGAGTGCCCAGACTGGGGCGTGATCAGATCGTTCAGGTTCCCATGTTCAGAAGTGAATCCCTTCCCTTTCTTTGAGAATTAGACCTTCTGAAGGCAGGACACAGTGGATGCACAGTTTGATCAGTGTTAGACTGTGGACACTTCACGTGGCACTGCCCAGATGCGTCTCCGTGTTGGGGCTGGGAATGTGGGATGTCTGGGTTCCTGTGGAGCTCAGGGCTGAGCAGCCAGGTGTTGGAACCAGCATTTGCTCTGTGCATGTGGACTTGGAAGAGAGAGAACATGTTGCTCTCCCTTCAAGTAAACAGCTTTTCTCCAAATCTTGAATAATAAAATAATTAGGATAGTTCCAGCAGTGTAGCATAAGGTAGGAATTTCATAGGGCACTTTAATGTCGCTATTAAGAGACATAGTTTTATCTAAGTATTTTCTCCTGGTTGCTTATAAACCTATAGATGCTTGAGACTAAAAAAATCTTGAAATCAAACTTCTTCATACTAACATACCTTCTTCCACTGGAGTTTCATGGTACTGACTTTGAAAAACTATTTTTGTTGAGAGCAACCCGTGTGTTCACCTGTTTAACGTAGCAGGAACTGCAGCTCTTTTGTCTAGTGACCGTTTGTTAGAGTGAAAGCTCATTTGCTTGAGACACAAGAAGAGCCTGTCTCTGCTTTCCACCTGTGTTGTGGTAGCTGGTGTTGGGAAGGATCTGCCAGAGCTAAAGGCCTATTTCACAGACAGCTGTTAAAAGAATTGAGCACTACTTGCTGCAGAAATTCTTCTGCATCATATTTTCTCCCCCACTCCCACAAATATTTAAAATACCTTTATATTTTAAATTAAGACTTAGTCATTGCCCAAGTACCAGGCATGCACTATTAATACACTAATGAGGTCAGGTTGTGTTCTTTCACTGAGTGAATACTTGCCAAAACTCTTGAAATAAGTTTCTGCAAATGCTTGTGTTGGCCACTAAATCTTCCCTTGTCACCATTAGGCTTCAGTCAGTGCCAAGGACAGGAATGGTACAACTCAGAATGACAGAGGGTGTGGGTAAGGGATAACCAAAACCTGTGTATGGCCCTTTGTGGGGAAGGGACATGAGTGTATTTATTGTGGGCGTTCTGTAAATGCTGTGACTGTATTTTGGGGCCTAACTTTGCTTGGCCCCACAGCTGGCGTGGAGCAGGGAGTGCTGTGATCCACTCCTGGTTCCCTGAGCAGCTGACAGAACTACCAGAGTTTGTCTGCAAGTCAGGCTTGAACACAAATAGCTCAAGTATGGGTTTTGTTTCCTAGAAGGGCTGGAAAATCTGGGTATGTTCAGTCTCTTCTGCCTCTGCAGGCAGAGGAGGTGTCTGAGAGCTGTTCAGCCTGAAGCCCACAGCTGCCCTGTCACTGTTGGCCACACATTTCAGGTGTTCTTGAAGTGTGTGTGCAGCCCTGTGCCAGAGGAGAATTAGTTAATCTGGGATCCCAGTGTTGTTCCAGCACTGGAATGTCTCAGCTCCCTGATGGGCAGCTCTTTACAACTCCTGCATCTTCTGGTACCATTTTTGAAGGGGAGCAGACTTTCATTTCTGATCGCTGTGTTGGGCCAGCCTGGAGCTTCAGCAAAGGAATTCGTGCATGGAGTTTGTTTCTCTGTTGTTCCTATAACACTTCAGCCTCATTGAATCCAATATGGTTTCTAGCTCCTGCTTCCTGTGTCTTGCCAATGAAAGCTTGTAATTTGGGGGTAGGAAAGAAAGACTGCGGGTGAATTTTTGTTGTCTTTGACCAAAGAAAGCAGCAACAGTCTGGAGGGACTTTTTAATTTTTGTTTTACAAATGGAGATGTGCTGACCTTTTTGCATGTCCCCTAAGTGACTGGGGACCTTCAGTCCTTGGGGAAGTGGCAGTAGCTACTGTTACAGGTGACAAAAGCAGTGTCTTTAGTAGATAACAAACCACTGACCGAATAAACCCGTTTTCTGCTCCTTTATTTACTGTGAAACAATACCAGCAGTAGCTGTGATCCTGGTGGTTTTGTTGGGTACTCTCTGGAAGAGGGTGGCTCTGGCCTGTTGCTGGGCCCTTTCAGCAGCAGCTCTGCTCTGTCAGAGCCTGGGGTTGTGTCTGAGCTGTGTGAGTCAGCCCAGGGGAAGGGCAGGACTCGGCCTCCCGCTGGCTGCTGCAGCCACTTGTTGGCACAGGCCGGAGTTCCTCTCTTCCCACGCTGGCTGGGCAGTGAGAGACCAACCTCTCCCTTTCTTTTGCCTCCAGCAGAAGCGAGAGACAGAGTTTGGTATGATACCATGGAAGGGCAGCACAACCATCCTCATCATCTAGGGGACCAGAACAACCCTCTGTGCAAGCTGCCAGGGCAGGAATTCCAGCATGATCCTCAGGTAAGTGCAGGTGTCTCTGATCTGTCTGCCTCTGTCTTTTCTTACCTTCATTCTATAAAGGTCTCTTGATTTCTTAGCATTTAGCTGCCTTCGCCCCCCTTCTTTTGTTTTTAGTGCAGTTATAGCAGTTTTAGGGAATATCCAGTTTGGGATTCTGCCAGCCAGCCAGAGTTTCCTGAACCAAGTTTTTTGATTGTAATAAGAGAAAAAGGAAATAGTTTGAATTTTGCTTAAAACAAGTGTTTTTAAATCATCTTATGAAAACATACTGTGTTGGCATTCTCTTGTCTTTGATTCTTTGAAGAAAAGGCCAAAGTAAAAAATAGATGATTGTGTAAGTGAATAAATGTATTTTATCTCCTTTTATAGTTTCATAATAAGTGCTGGAGAAGTAATTACTAAATAAAAGAAAAAACTCATTCTGCGTGGAACTGTAGGCTCCCTGTGAGTCTCTGGAATCCATCCTGCAATGTATTTTGTCCATACTATAATAAAGTTTCACTGTAGCAGCTCCTCTCTCTTCCTGCCTTTCTGCAGAAGGCAGCTAAAACCAGGATTAACCCACAGTCTGTGTAATCATGAAACTTGGATTTTGTGAATTCTGGCTGCTTGCCTTTTCAGCCTGTTTGTCTGTTGATCAGAGCAATTCAGTTTTGCCCCTATGTTATTTTAAGGAATAAACCAAAAGCATCTTGGGAAGCTGTCAGAAAGAAGAGGATTGTAACTGTGGTGTGATGTGACCATAGGGAGGGGCTGGGGGTGATCTTTTGTCGTTCCCACTGTACAGTCCAGAGGTGATCCAGGGTCCCTGAGCAAGAAGTGGTCCTTGGGAGAGCTCTGCCAGTGCCCAGCACAGGCTCTGCTAAGGGGGGAGTTTCCTGCACACAGTGAATGCACTGCTGGGAAAGTACCATGGTGTGGAGCAAAGCCCCCTCTCCTAATGCAGCAATTTGTCATATTAAGTCATTTAATAATAATTGAATCCCCTTGATTAATCTCCTAGAATTAGCCAGTTGCATTTTGAGCAATTAGGGTTAATTACTGCCTCATTTGGCAGGATAGTGCCCCTGTAATTATTTCATGAACAAGATTAGGAAGTGTTCCTGTGCAGCAGATACATTCATGGCATCTTGGAGCACATGTTAGAATTTGTAATGACATAGTTAAGTGTAATTAGTAGCTAATAATCAGTGTTCTGCTGTGATGCTGATGCTGAGTGGGCTCATTTTGCTGTATGGTCATTGTTCAGTGAAACCTCCCCTCAACTCTGGTAATACCCAAGTTCTGTTAATGGAGGGCTCTATTAAACTGTTCTGAGAATGATCTAATTTGGAATTAGAATTGCAGGAAGACTTCCTTTGGTTTTGCTGTCAAAATAACATAAAAAGACCTGAATAACAAAAATATACAGTCTACCAGGGAACTGGAAAAAATGCATGTAAGAAAAGGTTGTGTTTAGAGGCCTTACATTGGTGGCATGATAGGGTTGCTGATGACATATTTCTGATTTTCCATCTTTCAGGAATATATTTATATATAATTTTTCAAATCTCTGGTACTTTTTACCTGGAAGAATCTGAAATTGCATCCTTTCTTTCTTCTGAAAATCTGAGTAATGCAGACATGCTGTGTAATAGTTTGTGGAAGGGAGGGAGGTTTGGGAAGCTGGTCTTACGAGAAGTGTTGTTAATGGCAGAGATAAAAACTTCAGCAGAAAAAGCCAGAACATGAGTTCGGAGAGTCTTGGATGAGGAGGGGGCTTGGTATGGAACGGCCTTCCCTTCCTTCCATCCCTTTCATTCCAAACTACTGTGCCAGCCCCCAAAAGACCGGAGCAACAACGTGTTCCTTCCCCAGAGCTTTTCCTGTAATTATGCTGCTTTCTACAGCTTCTTTTTTTTTCAGTTCTGACAGAGGTGTTTTTTCTGCTTTATAACTCATCAGTACAGAATATGAGGAAGTGTGTCAGGCTTTTCTTTCCATCTTTAACTGCTGTAGTTTAGTTAATAAGATGAAACCTTTGAATAATGCTGGATATTTAGAAGTTATCTGTAATACAAATAATAATAAAAGAAAAAGTCCAATAAAATCACAGTTTTGGCTTTTGGTTCTGTTACCTGCCCAGAAGGACTACCAAGGAAGTTCATCAGCAAGAGGGAGAGCATTTTCTACTAATGTTCCAGAGTGAAGGTGTTAATTATTTAAGTCTCTAGATTACTTAGTGTTTATAGCAGTAAGCAATAAAAATTATTTAGGAGTAAATCAGTGATATAAAAATATAGAGTTGTAATTTTTCACTTAGTTTTCATACTAAATAAACACAATAACTCACTTTTAAACAACTCTTTTATGTACTCACATCTTAGCAGAGCTGCTAAGAGATTATTTCTATGGTAATTTTAATTTCTTTGTGAATATCACCTTGTCCTACTATTTCCAAGGTATTTCTCTCTTTCCTTGTCATGTTATAGTACAAATGTCTAGATAGGTACAGAATATCTGGATATCAGGATAGATCCCATTTGTGCTGACAGGGATGCCGAAACTTTGAAACTCAAGCCAATTCTTCAGTAAACTTTAAATTCCAGGTAACAGGTTGAGTGAAGGATATTTTATGATGACTGTGTAGTCTCATTTTGAAGCTCAAATTGAAAAACCTGATGTATTCTTCAGTAATTACTTGGCTACCTGTTTGAAGGATTATCCATATTTTAGAAGTTTCCTCATCTCTTGCGAGCTTAGAAGTTCTTTCTTTAATCAATCTGTTCTAATGTGTTCCCATAAATTCACACTGGAATTTCAGCCTCAAAGTATGCAAAATTCTTTTCAGGTAGGCGTTATTGAATGCAGGCAGGTGTATAATTTTGGACATAGTAAAAGGGTTTGAAATACTGATGCTGATAGTAAATCATTGCTTATAATGTGTGTGCATGTTCTACTGGAGGGGCTGGAGATCCCCCATCACTACTGCAGATGTCTTTTAAAGGTGAAATTAGTTACAGTAAATGTCACTCAGATGAAGTATGCACTTTAGAAGCAAGGAAACCATTCCTTTAAAATTAATGATGCATTGCAAATATCAGAAAAACCTTATATCCAGTGTAAAGATAATTAAAATTCAGGTCAGAAGTGTATGACTTAGTCTGGCTAAATTTTTTAATGAGATTTCAGAAAATTAATTGGGCGAGTATGTTTTTACTCTTCTAAAGAATATTTCATTTCATGGCTCTACAGGAAAGATGCTTTTATTGACATCTGAAGATTGTACTGTCTGACTTTTTAACTGTTGGTTAACCAATCTTAACAGTTTTTAGGTTGATTACAAATACTCTAAATGCCTGTAGCCCTTTGTGCAGAGCTGGCTGGTGCCTGTTTTCCACATGCCAATCAGCAGTAAAACAACTGACTTTATTATTAATTAACATTAGCACTCTGGGTTTCTATGTTGTGCAATTAGCAGTGAACATTTCCCTTTCTCAGCCCATTCAGCCTTGGGTTTCCTGTGCCTCTGGGGGAGCAGAGGGACAGGCCTGGCTCTGCAGTGGGGTTGTATTTATGATATTTTTGTTTTCACTCTTAGGGTGCTCCTTGGCCCAGAAGAAGGGCTTAGAGGCTGCAGGCAGACCTGCCCCCACAGTTCTCTTGGGGCTGTTCAGGTTTTCTCTGGATCTTAAGTAATTACAAAGAGGTACATTTATTGGCCAAACACTAATTGTTCTGGACATTGAAAGTCAGAACAGTTTTTTCTTCTTCTTCCCTATCCCAAAACAAATTCTGGACAACTACTCATGAACAAAAATAAAATACAAAAAATGTGTTCAGGGTGTGTAGGTGTCCTGCCTGCATGTCCTAAGAGCAGGATTTGGAGGGAACTATGGAATATCCAGTTGTACTGGTGACAGCCCCCAGAATGGGGGGGTGTTAAGTACAAACTGCATCCAAGGAGCAAGTCTGTAGCAAGGAACTTCCCTAATTCTGCCTTCCCCGTGTTTGGGTTCCTTTATAATCTGCAATGTGGAGACTCCCAGGAATCCTTGCCCTTTCCTGAATCTGTTCTGGTATGTACAAGATAGCTGAAGCTTTTATTTCACTGGGGTTTTTTTAGTGTTATGAAACCTTACCAAATCTGTTTTGCAGAAGATCTTGTAACACTTCAAAATTTGAGGCTAAAAGCCCTGGTGAACTTCCCCCTGAAGTTCTGTGACAAGGGCTGCCATTGCCTGCTTTTGCCAGCTTTGGAATTTGTGCTCTGCCACCAGTGGTTCCATCTCACAGAGCACATGTATGCCAGAGGAGATGTCCAGAAGAGCTTGTTCTTGGAATAATCTCTGCATTTCTTCTTAAAAATGAATGGCCTTTTTATTTGCATGAGGAATTACTTGACTTCAATCTTAGACTTTTTTTTTCCCCATGGAGTAGGAAAAGAATGACACTTCCTTGTGTGGATGAAGAGAAGAGCCTTTGTCTCAAAACAAGTTCTTCCCAGACTGTGCCCTTCCTACAGCTGCCCTGGGAACAGAAATGTGCAAACAGCCCAATTTTCATAGTGCCTAGTGGTTAGGGTTCTTTTTGCTTGGTTGTTTTTCTTCTTTTTATTTAATTTTTTCTTCTTTTTATTTAGTTGTCTGTTTGTTTTTTTTTTAATTTAAGCTCCATTGTTGGCCTTGACACCTGATCTGTAGAGGCAGGGGCTTAATTTTACTGCAGTTATGCAAACCTGAGCCTGAATCCGTCCTAGAAATGAGAAAGCGTATTTTTAATGGACAAGTTTGAAGACGATGGTGGTCTCTTATTACAATTATATCTTATTACAATTACAATTTATACCTGTAGATGAAAACTCTGAGGTTTGCAGAAGTAAAGATCATGGGTTGTTTGAATGAATAGGGGTTGGTTCTTTGCCAGCTTTCTGAAAAATTGTGGTGGTTAATTGTGGAAGGACTTGAAAACAGTGGAGCCCCCCATGTCAAAAGTCATGAAATAAGTGAAATGTGTGTAAGGTCAGACTAGAGGGGGTTATTCTGAGAAGGCAGATATTTCCTAGGTGTTCTGTGTGCTAGCAGTACTTAGCAGAGCTTCCTGCTTACCTTCAAGTACAGCAAGAGAAGGTTAAGTTTGAACATAAGGGAAAGTAGCCTGTGATCAATAGGGAGCTTTCTGGTACAGTTTGGCCTCACCTGAGGATGATTCCTGGTTTGTTCCGTAATCAAACATCTCCTGCCCTCACTGAAAGCTCTGTTACTTTAATTAGGTCTGATAGGTTGTGATAGCCCATGCAAATCTAGGTCATTGCATATGTAAATGTGCAGCTGCAGTCCTGGCGGCGCCAGAACACATCAGCAGAGGTGTCCAGGCATGGGCAGCATCACTCCCAGCACCAGCAGCTCCCGGGCTCCCCGTGGCAAAGGGGCTGGGACACATTCCTCTCACTTGCCTAATGTTTATTTATGTTTTCAAGTTCAGAAGTTGGTAGGTATTTCTTGGCACATGCTTGAAACATTGTTTTACACTTCAGCACTCTTGGTGTAAACACACACAACAATTTAAGAAGGGCAAGTGGAAACTCCTTGATTTCAGTGTGGATTTCTTTCTGAAAAATAAAGTTTTGTAGTAGTTGCCTCATGAAATGTTCTAAGAAGTGCTGCTTCTACTGTGAATGGTAACTACAAGTTAAAAAAGCTTTTGCTCAGACTTTCTTACTGCTCAAGAACAGCTCAGGAGGCACATGGACATGGTAAAGGAAATGCTGTGATTCCTTTCTATTTTTAAGTTAGGAAAAAGTGCTTTGTAGGTTTATGTGCTGACACCTTTGTTTTGTCTGGGGAAAGTGGTTTGTCTGTACAGGTCAAGGAACTCGCTTAGCAGCTCATGTGTAAAAGAGTTGGGAAGTGGAGATGTTCCTGGTGGGAACCAGGAAAATGGGACAAAATCCCTGTGTGCGGACTCTGCTGGCTCTGCCATGCAAACAGTGCAGGGGAGCTGACGTTTGTTACACTGCCTGGAATGAGCTGAGTATCCACTGTGACAGGTATTGAGGAGTGGTTCTGTTTATCAGATTCCCTGCAAGGAGAGGTTGCAACCAGTTTAAACTGAGAAGGCTGCAGGGGCTGATTAATTGGAATATTTGCTTGTCTGCTTTCATCCTGTGTTGCCTTACTCTGGTGATAATTTAGTAATTTAGAGGAGGACTTATGTAAACAAAAAAGCAAAGCAATTTTAGCCTTCTGCCCTTTATCTGATAACCTGTAGGATACCTGTTCCCTCATCGCTGAAAGGATGCTCCCAGTTTATTGCGTAGTGTACACTGCCAGACTTGGAGAAATGAATCTTTGGACTTCAGTTTTGGTTTGTTTTTTTTTAATCTCTGTGAATGCAGCATAATTCCAAGCACAGCACAAGCACTGAGAGCTGACCCAAACTTTGATTGCAGTTAATAGCTGGTGACTTACTCCAGAGTGTAGGGGAGACTGAGGAGTTCTTAAAGGGAACCATGCCCTGAGCTGCTTGAAGGAAGCACTTGGAGAAATTACCTTCCTCTTTCTGTGGGACTTGCCTTCAGAAATAGCTGCAGGTCCTAATGCTGGACTGAAAGCTTTTCCTGCATTTTAAGTCTCAATTCCGGCCCTCTCCTGCTGCATTAGGAAGCAACAGTGGTAGCAATAGTCTTTCCTTCAAACATGCAGCCCTCCCGAGCCCCTTGTGCTGGGCGTGGCTGCTCCAGGTTGGGCTGTAGGTGATGGCTCATCCCCGGAAGCCCTTCCCCACCCGCAGCCTCTGCTGGGAACTTCTTTTTCTGTGGTATTTGATGCAAACTCTGAAATGGCTCAAGATGCTGAAACTTGAAAATGTTCTACTTGGCACGTGTGGTAACTTTGAGTAATTAATTTTCATAATTTCTTTTTTAAACATTGTTTGGCAGCCGTGCTAATTACAGAGGAGACCAGAAGGGCTCTTGGGAGCAGTTGCAGTCCATGGAGTCCGTGCTCCTCATTAGGCTGTGTCTCCCTGCCTGCCTGGGTGTTTACCTGGGACTGCTTGGCTGCAGCATCGGCGTCTCCCAGGTGACACAGGCAGGCAGAGCTGATGAGAGGCTGTGCAACGAGGGAGAGCAGTTTGGGACTAATTAGTTACTTACACGGAAGGCAAGACTTTAATTCCCTTTTTAGAGAAGTCATTTGGCTTCCTCCAGCCTATGTTACTGCTGCATCTGCAAGGAATTCATGCATTTGTGGTCGGGCTGTTCTCCATTCTCATCAGCCGAGGTGAAACCCTTGTCCACAAGCAGTGAGAGCAGGAGGGGCTGAGTGGCTCTTTCGGGTCCCTGACTGCCTTTCCTTTGACAGAGACATTTAACGTCGTACCCGTATCGCTGCACCTTGGCAGATTTTCAGATCGAGAAAAAGATCGGACGAGGCCAATTCAGCGAAGTTTACAGAGCAACTTGTCTCCTGGACAGGAAACCTGTGGCACTGAAGAAAGTCCAGGTGAGCGTTTCAGTGCAGAGTCTCCTGCTTTGAGAGCAGAATGGGAATGTTTCAAGGGCCTGCCAGATGACCTGGAGGCAGATAACTGTGCCCTCCAGGCTCTTCGTCCCTCATCGCCTTGCAGTGGGCTCCTGTGTCCAAATCAGAATTACCTAGCAGTATTGCCATTTCATATTTATTTTAAATTTCACCTTTCACTTTAAGAAAAGGGTTCACCAAACTGTTACTAAATGTGTGAAACAGTGAGGCCCTGGGGCTGTGCTGGTGCCATGAGGAGATGCCATCCCAGCACAGCTGAACCACAGGAACACGGAAGGGAAACAGGCTGGAGCTTGCTGGTGGAGTTTGAGAAGAATTTTTGAAAACTTGGATGCCAGAAGTGTAGATTTTTTAAACTTGGCTGAAAGTATTGGGCAGTATTCAGAACAGCATTTTGTTTGAAGAAATTTGCCTTTAATCCTTCAACAGATCCTCCAAACTCTCATTTCTAGTGACTTGCTGATTACTGTGGAATGAATATTAATGCTTAATGTTATTGTTAATTATTACAGAGAAATCAGTGGAAGCTATATCTATTTAAAAGAGAAAAGTGAACATTC
Organism: Corvus hawaiiensis; assembly: GCF_020740725.1. Lineage (NCBI taxonomy): Eukaryota > Metazoa > Chordata > Aves > Passeriformes > Corvidae > Corvus > Corvus hawaiiensis. Next base: position 1,148,674 of record NC_063233.1, on the reverse strand, counting down.
TGTCTTTTATTTACTATATGAAATTAATAATAACTAAATCAATGAAAATCACAGCAGCAAATTCACAAACTTGTATCTTTATTTTTTGTGCTGCTTAGAATATTGCCTATCGGTTTTAAAATTAGTTTTACCCCAACATTATCCCTGTAGTGGTTTCAAAATAAAGAAAACATTGATCTTTCTTTGATCTGAGGATTGTGTGAATACTCATTACAGTAGAGCATGTACAAATTGGGGAAGGAAACACCAACTGCTTGTTAAAGTATAAAGTACTTTTTTTTGTTGCTTCATTTTTATCTCCCATGTTTTTGTCTTTGAAGATTTTTGAAATGATGGATGCTAAGGCAAGGCAAGACTGCATTAAAGAAATTGACCTCTTGAAGGTAAGAATTTTTATGATGACTTTTTTCTTTCTTTTTCTTTTTCTTTTCTTTTTTTTTTTTTGATTGGTTTTATTTTGTGAAAAAAATTGTTTTCGGGTTGGCAAATAAAGCTTACACTGTAAAGGGGAAAGCAGTTTTGCCTGTACATGTTACGTATGTGTGTGTATAAATATCACACATGAAAAATGATCATTTAGATAAAGGCTGTGAAACCAGAGTGTGTTTAAGTGATTAAAGCAACTAGTGATTTTTAATGCCTTGGTAGTTTATTTTAAATTGTTGATTAAAAACATAGATGTGTTGCACTTTAAATATCTATTTTTAGTAAGTGCAACAGATTGCAGAAGGCTAAAAATTTAGTTTAACTAGTCAAATTTCATTCTAAAAGTATTAAATAATTACTTCTGTGCCTGTGATTTTAGGGATTTCTGTTCAAATTCATGCAGTTGTAGCCTGACTCTGTAGGCTGCAGGGAAGGATAAACATGAGCCAGTTGCTCAATAGTCATGGAGAAAAATAATGCCAAAGTTTACATTCAGAAAGAGGATCTGTGGTACTTTTGGGTTCTAGTAAAAAAAAAATTCAAGCATCAGTAGTGAATATAAGAATGAGCTATACTGAAATGAAAGAAAGGAATTAGTGAGGAAGCCAGCATAAATAATCAGATAATAAAGTGTCGTGCAATTTGTGTGTTACTTTCCTCCATCAAAGTTGTAATTTAGTTTTGTTGTTCTTTTAAGGGGCAAAGAGACCTTGAGTACTGTAACCAACAGTTGGGGCTTTGTTTCTTTTTAATGGGGGGAAAAAATCAGTTATTGCTTAACAAGGCATCCTTCAGGAAATTGCTTTTAAATGTTTTGCAAGTTTCCGATAGAAGAGGTTGTTTCACTCTGTTTGGGTGGAGTTGCTCTTTGCTAAGGACATTTCCAGGGTGCTGTGCCTGTGAGAAATGCTGTTTCTCACAGGATTTTGTCTGTAGCAGCTGGGCCCAGGCTGTGGGTGCACCGACTGTGAACGTTTTGCACGTGGGTCACAGGAGGTGCAGGTGTTGTGTCTGGGAGTTGTCATGACCACGTTGTAACTGTTCCTCTTGCATTCCCTCCCTCTGCAGCAGCTGAACCACCCCAATATAATTAAGTATTTGGATTCTTTTATTGAAGACAACGAACTCAACATTGTGCTGGAGCTGGCTGATGCTGGGGATCTCTCCCAGATGATTAAGGTAAGGATGTGTCCATCCTGGAAGTGCTGCAGACTACTAGGATTAGGCAGACCCAAAGCAGTGGGGTGAGCACAGATGGGTTAGAAGCACTTTTTATCTCCTCTTGCAGTTTTGCACACCCCCAGGTTGCCTTCAGATCTGAATCAAAGTGTCTGGTGGCATTTTGAATATCCCAGGCCATACCCTGAGCTTCTGGTCACTGCTGCAGAGGGGAGCAAGTGTCTGTGATCTGGTGGGACACGTGTGTTATTTGCAAAGTTGATTTACTCAGTCTGTGATTGATGGGGACATTTAATTACTGTTGGATTCACTATTCACATTGCCTGTCTGCCACTCTGAAGACATTCAAGGAAGTGTATTGACTTTCTTTGCAATGGGGATTTGGGTTTGAGAAAATGTTTCAAGTACTTGTTCTTCTTTTATGTTGCTCTTAGGAATACTTGTATTGCTGCAAACCAGCTTTAGTTAAGCTGTTACCACCTGCTTTTATATTTTCTTTGACATGTTAATCTTTAGGCATACATCCCTTGTGAGAACAGATGTGTTATATCATGTTTGTTAGCACTCTCAACCTTCTCTCCATGTTTTACCTGGTTTTTGCCATCATTTTTCTGTAATTATCATAAATGAATGTTTGGAAAGTTCTCTTCCTCCTTGTTGTCACAGTTAAAATATCTTATTAACAGATTTGTTTTCTTTGCCAGCAGAGCTATGAGGCACTAGGCCAAAGGCTGTCAAACAAGTTACCCATTCAGTCCATAGTCAATGGCTAAATTTACAGGATCCAGGAGAATCTGCTTCGTCTCACAGGAGAGGCCCTGGGCGAGTGCTGGGAGCAGGCAGTTGGCAGAGTCACTCCTGGGGAGAGCCCCAGATCCCCAGGTCCAGCCTCACTCGAGGAGGGAAGGGGGATCTGCCCCAGCCCAGGAGCTGCAGCCTCGGGGAGCTGGGGGGCTCAGCTGCTCCTTCTGCCCATGCAGCAGCTCTGCCTTTGTCCTCCCTGTTTCCTTGGGGCTTCTGCTGGATTTTGCTCTTTTCCCACCATTTCCTGGGAAACTTGCAGCTCATCTCAGGCTTTTTGTGGTTGTGGTTGAAGATGGAAAAAACCCAAGGACTGTGAGAGCAGGGGTTAGGGGTGTGTGAGACATCCTGGACTGTGCAAGGGCTCTGCTTGAGTTTACAATCTTAGCTTACAAAAGTTTTACCTACAAAATTGTAAGATTTCATTATATGAAATATTTATATTTTTTGGTCTTCTGTAGTTTTCAGTTTAAAATACTGACAAATATGTTCATTTGCTTATCGGGGTTGGCTATTTAATGTTTTAAAATTACTTTCTATGTCATTATAATAAGAGTTGCATTTTCCAAAACATAACTGGTAGATTCTTAGATTGGTGCCTTGCCCAGCGCTGGACTGTGCTGGCTTCCAGTGCACCAGCTCTGTGTTCCCTCTGTATTTCAGGCATGAAGAAAATGCATTTGTTTTTTTCAAAGTCTTATAAATGAAGTTTTTTGATTGGTGCAAATCTGGAAATTCAGTTTTTGGGGTTTTTTTTAACAGAGGTTAAAAAAAAAACAAAACCAAGCCCTAAACCCAAGAGGGAACAAAAGCTTCCTCCTAAATGCAGCTCCACTGCAGCAGGGGAGTTTCCTCACCAGCCCCTCTGTGTCACTCTCTCCCCTCCCCGGGAGCTGAAGCTCCTGTGTGGATTTTCAGTGGAACAGTGGTGACAACCCTCAGAAGGTGTGAGGGTGATAAACCCAGGGCCTGTCTCTGTCACGCCCCGGTGCCTGCATTATTTATGAGAAATGTAGAGCTGCAGGAAAACCCACTGGAGAGTTGGGACTTCCTTGTAAATGTCAGGCGAACCTTATTGGACATGACATTTAGAAAATTATCACTTGTGGTCTTGCATATCTACTCTTAAGTATTTTAACAAGAATTAAATAATTTTATTGTGTATATAACACTTTTCCCCTCACCCTCTGTAATTCCTCTGTGCTCTCTCCCGAGTTTTGGGTTGAGACTGTTGCAATCTGTCAGATTTGCTGCCTGGGGAATTGCACAGTCGTGCCCCTTCACAGATGATCTGCAAAAGAAAATTTGCCATTGCTTGAGTCAAACACGAACTGGTAACAGCATTTCACATAAAATAGAGAATGTGGCAACGGACATCAGATGTCACTGATGAGAGGGGAAAGCATGAGATGCAGAAAGGGGCAGCAAGCCATTCCCTTCCTTTATTCCTGCTGCAGCTGGGAATTCTCACGGGTGTGCAGCAGAGGAAGTGCAGCTGTGGTGAGGCAGGAGGGTGTGCGGCGCTCCCAGTGACAGCCTGTGTGGCAGGGCAAGAGGAGCAATGGGAAACCTCTGGAAGTGTTATAAGTGTATCTTGTTAATGCTCTGGCTGTGGAGCTGGCTCAGTGAGAAGCCAGGGACCAACAATCCGAGCCCTGCAGTTTTGGGATGCCTGGGTGGGGTGCCAGACACGGCTGGTGTGCCCTCCTGAAAAGGAAGGAGAGCAGCTGAAGGTCTGTAATGTTTGGCCTTCACTGAAGTGTGCAGCTGGTTCTTTATTCCTGTAGTGGGTTGAAGAAGACTCCAGTATTGCAGAGAGCCAGGGCCATGCTGCACTCTGTGGTGGTGCTTTATGCTTCCCATTATTCTGAGAGCTTTGGGGCATTCAGAGGTCCCTGGAACCTGGACCCGGCTGCGCTTGGCGCTGCCTAAACACACCCAGCTGATCAGGAGTGTCTCAGTCTCACTACAGGGTGCAGTTCATTTAGTGTTCCCATTATGCATGAAATAGAATATATTATTCTACCTGATCACAGAAGAAACATGGATACTTTATTGATGTTCTGGCCGTCTTTTAAAAAAGGGAAGCAGATTTCCTTATCCTTGTTAGTGGACGATGCAATAATGAATGTTTACAAGGGGGTTTTTAATGGTCTTTTGTTTCTTAAGGCAAAATATTTGAGACATTTGTTGTTTTGAGGCATTAAATATGTTTTGCAAGGTAATTAAGGAGATTAATGCTAATCATAATTGTGTCCATTCAAAAATGTCAAACCTATTTAAGCATATTTTTCATAATAGTTGTTAATTAGTGAACTGCAACGAAGTTTCCACACAGAGAGGAGGAGTTAAAAGCTAATCAGAAGAAAAGTGATACAGCTGCAGATCTGGAAGACATGAGCAACCTGCAGCTGACTAACACAATTCCAGGAACGAGTCAAATATGTTGCTTTTTCACTGATCTTTTATTTATTTCCTCCCACAGTATTTTAAAAAGCAGAAACGGTTAATCCCAGAAAGGACGGTGTGGAAATATTTTGTGCAGTTATGCAGTGCAGTGGAACACATGCACTCCCGCAGGGTGATGCACAGAGGTAACATTAATTCAGTCTCTTTTCACTGAATAATAATATAATGTTCCAATTAGTAAGCGCCTACATTCAAAAACAATTATGCTGATGTTCAGCCAATGCATGTTTAGAGAGGCTGGAGCCTGCAAGATGGATTTCTCCTTCTGTCTCTGCCTCATTGTTAAAGCATTCAGGCCAAAGTGAGTGTGGTATTAGGAAGATGAGCTGCTTTGTATTCCAGACACTGATATTAAGTAGAAGTGTCAAACTTGCCATTAGAAAAGTGTCAGAAATAAAATGCTGAGACTCCTGGATACAGTGAACTCCAAGAAATAGTCTTCGTTATATTAGCTGTGACCTTAGAGAGTTGAGAAGAGTTTTCCTGTCTTGCAGGCTTTTCTGAAAAATTAATACAAATATGTCCCACACTCTCATAACCTGTTCTCTATTTTCATTAATTATTTTTCAGTCTCTTGTCTCAGAACATCTTATAAATTTGAGCTCTATCCAAAAATTACACTCTTGCTTTCAGCGTCAGTGAAGTGCTTTGGGAAGGACTGGACTCAGGAAATGCAAATTTCCCCAAAGACACCAACACCCATCTCAGCTGCTTGTTATTTCCTTGCTCCTTTGAAGGAGGGAATTCTTCACTATATTTTTCAGCAGTGTGATGTCATTTTTGCTCCATTATGCATCCCCTGATGCAGTGTATCAATTGTACCTGAATTAGGTCTGTGATTGGTGACTGAAATGTGGAGCCTCTCAGGTTGAGACTGCTCTAACATGAGGAAAGAGCCTCTAACTCAGTCCTGATATGACTGCTTGGGAAACTGGGCTTGTAGTGATTTCTACCCTCCATGAACCAACTAGGCTGTGTAGAGCCTGGAATTTATGTATATGTGGAACAGTAATTACCCTTTGCATGAGGGGATGGTGGTGGGCAGTGCAGTTTCCTGTGGAAAGTGATCATTCCCAAGGAGAACTGGGCTCATTTCTTTGATTTCCAGCAGTTAAAGAGGTTGCCTCTGTTCTGTTGAGCTGTTTCCTACATTTTCCCTCATTGGTATTTCTTGTGTGCTGGGAAGTACACTCTGATTTTTGTGTCTGTGCAGAGCTCGAAGCCTTGGAAGATTGAGCCTATCAAAGCTCCAAAGAAGCACGGTTCTGCTCGAGCCTCTTTGTGCCGCGAGCGCTCCAGGCGATGCTTCTATTGCAGCATTAGAACCAAATAACCTTTTGTGGCTTTGACCTTTTACCTTTTTCTTCTTGCAGACATAAAACCAGCCAACGTGTTTATAACAGCCACAGGGGTGGTGAAGCTGGGAGATCTTGGATTAGGCCGGTTTTTTAGTTCTAAAACCACCGCAGCACATTCCTTAGGTAAGCTGGTACTCGTTAAGCAGGGCCTGGCGTGCACGGTCAGCTCTGATGTTCAAACGCAGGGTGTCCGTCCTCCCACGGTGACACGAGTGGGAGTCAGGGGATGGGGACTGCATTTCCAGCCGTGGGTGTTTTAAATGCTCTTTGAAGGCATTAGTAAGTGTCTTCTGTTTTAAAATCCATTTGTTATTTTTTTTCTGGAAGGCCTGGCCTGGTGTGTGTTTTACAGTAAATGTAAGAAACGCAGCTTTTCCACGTTTGCCTGCACTGTGCTTGCTGGAATTCAATGTTACCCCCAATACCTTTCACAGCAGCTGCTTATCAGGGCTCTGCCCTGACTGGGGCTGTGACTGCTCGAGGTGGGTGAGCCCTCATGGCTCATCTGTTCCAAAAAGGGACTTCACTTGAAATGTGGCTTATGCTTTAAGCATCCATCTTCTCTTCATATCTTCCACATATCTCAAGGTTGTCTTCCTCATTTTTACTGTTAACATTAATTCCAGTGCAGTAAAAAATTGCACAGTTATGCAGTTCATTCTTTAAGTCTTACAGTATAAAGTATTTCATAATTGTGTCTGTGACCTCTTGAGAGGTGGCTGATTTTCCATTTTTATTAATGGGTCTGAATTTTTTGAGTCCCAAAGGTGCTTCTGTATTACAGCAGTGAAGGAACTTTGGCTTTTGGTGCAGTATTTAGGCTCTTTTACACTAATGTCTCTCAGTTGACCTTGGAACACACAATATTTGTTTCACTATTCGTGTTCGTGCAATTCCCTCCACTGAGTGTGTCTTGCTGAATCCTTTCTTAGATGTGAACAAATTTCATTGCTAATACTGGCCAACAGCACCGGCTTTCTCAGTGCACAAGGAAGGAAAATACCTGCCTTGTTTTGAGTGTGCTTAAAAAATAGGAGGCATTTCTATAGTTTACTTTCATAAAATAGATTTCCCTTTGTATCAAGAGCTGTCCTAGGATATATCTCCACCGTACTTAATAGATGAAAATAAATCCTCTTCACAGGAAGTTACAATCACATCATCTGAACAGGCCAAAATATGATCACGTCTAATTATATGATCTTATCCAGTTTGACTGCTGCACTTATTATATTAATAAGAATAAATTGGGGCTTGGAAGCTGGCTGCACATGTAAGCCAAGCTTGTGACCTTTACCAGGGCTGCTCTCTCTTAATTGAGAAAGCTGGAGTAGGAAGAGCTCAGCGGCCGGTGCACAAACCCTGCCCTTCCTCACATCACCGGTGTCCTGCAAACAGGTGAGAGGTGCAGGACACTGAGGGAGCAGCAGTGAGTGAGACTGGAGGTGTTGTGGGAGGGATGGACACATCACCATTTCCAGCGGTTCTTGGGTCCAAGTGAAAAAGAGTATTTTAACAATCAAAAAATATGCAGATGTGAAGCTTCTTTCTATGTTTTTGATAATTTGCCAGAGACAGAGGTTTTGTAGCAGCAGGAAATCGACTGATCTTGGGTTTGGTTTAATTAAGACATTTGTTGAAGGAGCTGTGAGGGACGAACACCCCACACCAGAGCAGGGCACCCGTGCGGGCTGGGCTGCGACGCCGAGCGCGGGCACTTCGTGGTGCTGCGTTGCCCCGGCAACCGCCCTGAACCATCATTTCTCTGGCTGCTGACCCATGAATTGAATGTGCGGCTTATGCAAATATATTCATCTCATTTCTCCCTTTGGTTGTATTTGCTAGTAGCAGACTGGCATGAAAGGGCATCAGGCAGTCCCGACCCGGCTGACAGGTGTAGCAGGGGCTCGGCAGCGCCCGCCGCGGCGGTGGGAACGGAGCCGTAATTAGAGCAAGGAACAGAATGAACGTCAGATGAATTACCAGGCAGCAGATCATATTTGTCAGGAAGGATTGCATACATAAAAATTAAGTGACAGTACATGCCGGGGTAATGAAAGAAAAATGAAAGATTTGCCTGTACACAGCTCGTGAGATGCCGGCGAGCACCGTGCTTTGAGCGCCGGCGGGAGCTGGGAGCGGCGCCGGGGCAGCGGGAGACCTTGGGGCAGGGAAAGCCCTGGCCCCTGGAAAACCTCCACAGGCACACCTGCCAGAGGGGCAGCATGGACACCTCCAGCCTCCCGTGGTGCTGGGAGAGGCAGCAGGAACCAGCTGGGGCTGCGGGAGTTTAGAGGGCACCCCCTCAACTGCCACTGCCTCTTCTCCCTGGAGAGAAGACAGGAGATACTTTTCCATAGGGAAGAGCTCCTCCTATACGAGCCTTACCAGCAAATTCATGTTTTAAAGGTACTGGGCATAGCTAAGGTGACTTTTACTACTTGTTACAACATGGTGGTTCACCATCCTTCCCTAATTTCGGACTTTGGCAAACTTAACATTAAGCTGGTAGATCTTGTTTTAATAGGAGCTCTAATAAATACAGAGAATTTCCATTAATATTACAATGGATAACTTTTTTGACAACTGGTATAATGTCTGTTTTTAGCCAAATAAACTTGGCATTATCTAGAGCTTCTGACTGGCTTTACATTTTGAGGAAACAAGAGGAATAAGAAAAACAACCAACCAAACCCCAAAAGAAACCAATTTTACACAGAACAGTCTTGTTTTGGAGCAGATGATTTATTATTTATTCTTGGACAAGAATATACTTGGAGCAGATTTTCCTTTCGGGAGATTCACATAAGTCAAAATCTTCCCAGTTTAGAACGTGCCAATAGCCCTGGATTGGAGTACACGGGGTTACACGTTCCTTCTGGTTCCTGCTTGGATGTGAGGGTGAACAGCAAGGAACTGAAGAGCTCTTCAATAAATGGACCATTTGTCTGCCTTTTTTCCTTTCTTTTGCTTGCCAAGCCAGTTTGCTATCTGAAACAAAATCCCCGGGCTTGGAGGAGCTGGTAATCAGGACTTGGTAAGAAAAAATGGACACAAGAAATCCACTGAAAACATCACCAGCCAATATTGTGTGTGTTTGGAGTTCTGGCCTTTTGGTTTGCCTCTAGTATAGTATTTGTGGAAGAAAAGAGAGATGCAGAATTGCTGCAGGTAGATTGTACTATTTACATGTGAAAAACCCAACCAGCCAACCAAAAAACCCAACCCAACTACTGAACTAAACTTGAGTTTGGTAGGGTTGTGTGATTCAATAATAATAATGAAGAAAAAATAGAGAGCTTAGGGCAGCAGGCCATGTAACAACAGCTGCAATATTATGCACAAAATATTGGGGTTTTTTAAGAGTAAATAGATTTCATCTGCTTTTTTGGTTTTGTTTCTATCATGAAAATTTGGGGGGGGGCACCTCACACTGAGATTTGAAGGAATTTAAAGTCTATTTGAGTGTGTTTGACCACAGTTTAACCTCAGCTAGTTCCCAAATTCTCCTGGGAAAAGACCTGAGCTGCCTTGTTGGAAATACACCCGAAAGAATGCAAAAGTTTAGAAAGGGATACTTGAGACCTCAACTCCTTTTAAATAGTGCTGTACATTTTTCTTGGTAACCTACAAGTGTGGATGGAGAGGGTGAACCAGGTGAGAAATCCAGACTCTCATTTTCCAGCAGAATTGCTTCCCTGCTGTCTTTGCATCACCAGGTAGCACTAAAGGATGCTCAGGAATTTTTCTCAGCTCTGTGTGTGTTCATGGAACATGCACTACTGTTGTTCATGTTAAAGCTAAGCTAATAGTTCTGGGAAAACTTTATTACTATTTGAAAAACTGGGCAGTTTTTTGTTTTTCATGGAGGCATTCAAAAAGCCTCAATGTACACAGCCTATAAAAATATCTGGAAATATTCTGCGCTGTCAGTCTAATGCAGTCTGTGTAAAAGTGTGGGAGAGCCTCTGCTGTGCAAGGCTTGTCTGGGTTGCATCAAACGCAGTGAATGAGACTGAGAGAGCCTCCTAAAAGTATAAATCAGATTTCTCGTGGTTTTGCACAGGAGCAGCTAGGGATGAGTTTCACAGGAAGCTTCGCTCATGGCTGAGCCATGTTTGCATATGTGAGAGGAATGGAATTTGAATTTCATTTCTGGAATAACTTTGCCACCTTTGCCTCTCTTCCTAATCTTAACTGGGAATAATTAGGATTTCCCTACCTTGGATGTTGCAGCTATGCCAGGGTTGTTGTAGCTGCCCACGGGCAGTGCTGGGAGAGCAGGAATGCTCTGGCATCACTGAAGTGGCTGATGTTCAAGTGAAGGGTTCCAACTTCCAGGAGTAGAGCAGGAAGCTCCTTCCTCAACCATAATCTTCCCTATGGTTTTGTGACCTTTATAACTTCAAATGTATTGCTCTACCACCTGGTGAGTAACGTTGAATCTGAGCAGTATTTTGTATTTTCAGCAGGGCAGATGCTGAGGAAAGTTTCTGATTAATAGTCTCCGATTAGACTGTTCTTGTCAAATTGACTAATGGGATGCAATGGCGAGCCCCGACTGATTGGACTGGAAGCCTTGTGCAGTTTTCTAGAAGATGCTCATTACAAGAGATTCCCACGTAATGTTGGACAGGCCATAAAGAGAATTGGCCTTGTCAGTCTTTTATCATGACAGTCATTTAAAAATTAATGCATCAGTTTTGAAACGCCGAGACCTGCTTGTTTGTACATTTGCTGACAAGACTACAGTAATGATAGGTAAATGTGCAAGGTGGACCCACAAAATGAGCTCAGGCATGGAGTGCTCCCAGAGCCATTAATGGGATGGAGCAGCCCCGTGGCCCCGATCCAGGGCCGGTGACGCACTGAGCCGTGCCACAACCCCTGTCACAGCCCTGTCACCGCTGGCACAGCGGCCGGGGGAGGCATGATCTGAACCGACAGTGGGGCCGCCCAGCAGAGCTGCTCCCACGGCAGCAGGGCCTGCCCCTGGAGCCCACACGTTGTGATTTGCTCTGAGGTGCCCACGCAGTGACCTGGAATAACTGAGTGCCAGAACAGCCGCGGCTCCGGGGCCCTGGCACCGGCACCGCTGAGCTCAGGGACCAGAGGGAGCAGAAGTGGGGCTGGTGCTGGTGCTCCTCCTGCCAGCCCTGTGCTCCAAGGCTCCTGGAGCTCCTGGCACAGCTGGCAGAGCAGCAGTGAGGAAGAGTTGCAGGTAGGGAGGGGTCTTACACTGCTGCCCTGTGGGGACTTCCAGAAGTGTCTTCCACAACTTCCTGGAATGAATCACCGTTTCTTCTGCAGCTGCTTATTTTTAAGCAGGAGAATGAATCAGTGCTATCCCAGCCAAGTCAGTTCTTGTACAGAAACCTGGCAGATGTGTGGGAATTACTTGGAGAGCTGTACTGTCCATCGTGTGGATGTTGCATGCACATGGGATAGAGCCACAGAAAGCCTCTGAATGAGTGCTTTCTGCTCCTGGTGTCCTGGGAAGTTACTCTGGGTAGTCTAGTAAAAATTACTAACTACTAGTAGGACTCTGGTTTCCCCCTTTCACAGGCAATGAAACCCAGCCAGGTCTGGGACTGTGCCAGTCTGACCTGCTCCTCCTGAGCATGGAAACAAAGTCATCTCCATGTGTTACTTTTCCTATGTTGTCAGTTGTATATTTGTATATTACATTTGCAAAAATGTAACTTCTCATTAGGGTACTCTTCACATTGAAAGGGAAGTAATTTCTAAAGGAATGACCTGAAAGCATGAGCTAAGTTCATCACACAGGGCAGCTGATCACTGAACCATCTTGGGGGTCCAAATAAATTACCTTCTCTGTGCTGGGTCACCTGTGCAGGTGCCAGGGCCTGGGTTTTGCCTCTCAAGGCTGTTGCTTTGTGCCCCAGAACTCATTTGTTTCCCACAGTGTGCAGATCCCTCCATAGGCACACTGGAGAAGGTGGTGCCTGTTCTTCCACTTCCAGCACCATCCTTCAGCTGCTTATTAGTCATGCAGCTGTCTTCAGGCAGCATTTCAAATGGAGAAATTGTAAACTGAATTTTACAGGCAAATTAAACATTTGCCATCTTGTGAAGAAAGGTCTTTAATTAGGAGAAGGATACAGTGAGTGCCAAAAGGAAAAAAAAATTGACAGGGGATGGACAAGCAGGGGAAGCAGGAGAAAAGAGCATATACAGTCCTTGGATGTTTTAATAAATGATGTATCTGAGGATTATTTGATGTAGTTGAGACGGCCAGGATGTCTTGTACTTTCAGTACCACAACTGAAACTTATTTAGGATTTAAAAAAGAACCTTTTTGAGGTAAGGAATTTATTAATAATTTCCTGTAACTTCTGTCCAAAATACTGAGTAAATTTCTTTTGATAAAATACAGACTTGTGGAAGTGCATGGAAATCCCCCAGCTTCTGACATAACTTCAAGTCAGAGCAGGGTTTTAAAGTTTGGAATGATTATCTTGTTTTTTTCAGACAGGCTTTGCATTCCTGGCTGGTGCTGGGCTTAGTGTGTCCCCTGCAGGGCCTGGTGACCTGTCAGAGGTCCCCCATGTCACTCTGTGACACTTTGTGCCCTGTCAGGTGAGCACTCAGTGATGTGCTGGCCCCCGAGTCCTGCTCTGGTGTCACAGTCATGACACCCAGTGCAGTCTGGTGAACCAAGGGGATGATCCCTTCCAATGGCTCTGTCCATCCAAGACACTCTGAAGGTTCTTGGGAGCCTGGAAGGGAAACAAAGCATTTCTCAAATGTCAGAAATGCAGAAGATATCTTCAACAATGTTCACCATTCTCTGTTCTGTATGTGATGATAAATTTGGGTCTGATCAGGTCTTTGTGCTACACCTGAGCCTTTAATGAAGTTTCTCTCTGTATGACACAGGCTGCACGGTCACTTGCAAGACAGTAACCCCTGGTTTGTTTGTTTTTGCAGTGGGAACTCCCTACTATATGTCCCCAGAGCGAATACATGAGAACGGCTATAACTTTAAGTCTGATATCTGGTCTTTGGGCTGTTTATTGTATGAGGCAAGTATCTTCTCACTTTTTTACCCTGCATTTTCCATAACCACACAGTTCAGGACAGGAATTGAGTAGGTCAGGCTGCCTGTAGTCAACTTTTTGAGAATCCTTGGAAAAAGCTGACTTGTGTTTGTTGTGCACTTTCTGAGCATGAATGAAGGGGTTGTGCCATTCAGCACTTGCACAAAGTTAATTTAGGTCACAGCAGATGTGGAGGATGAAGCCATGGAAAGCCAGCTCACTGCATTCCTCCTTCCTGCTGGGAGCAGAGCTCTGTTAGGGCAGCATAGTCAGAGTTTTTCCTGACTGCATTTGTTTTGAAAATAGCAAATTCATTTGAGTGCAGGTTACTGGTTTCTTAGACGGAATTCTGACCAATTGTGGTATTTTAATTTTGGGAACTTCCAATAAAGAAAAGCAGAGGTTTTATGTAATGTGAAGTTGGTGTCTCTAACTACTAGATTATGGCTGGAAGTTTTTCTAATTGTACATTGTCTTACAGCTCGAGGCACAGACCCAGAGCAGGCACATTTGGATGAACTGCCCAGTGTGCAACTGGTTCTTAAAAGCAATTATTACGTGTGTTCTGAAAATAAGTGCTATGATTTTGTAACTGCTTTTGGTTTTGTGATTTCATTTCTAGCAGGGATCATAGGGTATCGAACAGTCTTGTACTCCTTTGTAATCTAATCTAAATCTTTTTTTAGATGGATGCTTCTTCCAGTTTAAGTGACAGTGCATGCCAACATTTAGAAAGCTTTTATCCCAGCCCAGAGAATTAAAAATCTCTGGGATATTTAGTCAAGAATATTGCTCACATCCTCTGTGGTTAACAGATTATGGGAACTGGTGACATTTTGCTTCTCAATACAACTTCTGGTAATCACATGGAATTAGAGAATAAACAGAAATGTAATTAATTTTGTGAGCACATCAGATGTGAAAACTACTATAGCTGAGCATGGACTTCAGCTGGTTGATTAAACGAACTTTGTAGGACACGACAGGATAAAAGTAAATTTTCCCATAACATCTGTAAGGCTCTGAGTCGAGGCCTGTGGCCCTACCCTGGGGTGTTGGCCTGGCCAGGTCTGTTGGGAGCAGCCGGAGTGGCCCCAGTCAGACTCCACTCCCTGGGTGCTGCTGCAGTGCTGGGGTGCTCTGAGTCACTCCAGGCTGAGCTCCCAGAGATGGGATTCCAGATTTATGCAGAGAGAAATATTTAGCGTTGTGCTAAGATATGTTTTTGTTGCAGGCAATATGGTCCCCTTATGGCACAGGAGTCTTGGTACTCCTTGTATTTCAAGAAGCTGAATTAATTGCACACTAAACATAATTCTCTGGTAGGAGTAGCAGTACTACAGTAACATCTGAAAGATTTGGCATATGAAGCATTTTGAAATTTCCTTCCTACGTAGGTAAGCCTTAACTTAGGGAACAGGAGCTGTGAGATACTGCAGATTCCAGGGAGGACTGGACAGGTACCAATTCTATGTTCAGTAGTTAAACAGCTACTTGACTTCTTAAACTTTGTAGAATTCAGAAAATTAAGCATCAGATCTGTGTGTCTTTGAAGGAACTGTTTTATCTGCTCTAATGTCTTGTAAGGAGAGTGTTTTTCCATTTTGCTTAGAAGTAAGGAAGGGATGCTTGTTTGGGTATGAGTCACTTCTGATATTTCTCTGGATAGATTGTGTAGATAAGCTGCAGAGAGATTTAATGTACAAATTGCCTTCAGAGACACGTGTGTCCACTGGAATCCACTTAGGGAACATTGAGGGCTTTGGGACATGATGCCACATAGCACCACTTAACTCTGACATTGATAATCATACAGTGATTTTTATTAAATCTTATCAATATAGTAGTAACTGTCTTCATCCCTCACTTCCTGTAGATATCTGTCAGCAAGATAACTTGGAGGGGATAAAAATAAGTTGTTAATTCCCAGAATGTAGCTACAAGCAATGACTTCAGCAGTTCTGGCAAGACGATCAATTTAAACACTAACAGGGATTCCCATCTCTGGATGTTGAACCAGTCATGCTGCGTGGTGGGCGTTTTCCATGGAGATCTGGCTGGCCTGGGGTAATTGCTCTAATCAAAATGTCAGGAGCAAACCCCAACGCAGCATCACAAACTGTAGTTAGTGAGATACTTGGAGTGCCTGTGGTCACGGCCCTGCAGCCCTGACTGCTGTAGTCACAACTGGGTGCTCTTTCTTCCACTTTAATTCCCTGCATTTACTATCCCAAACCCCACAGTATTTCCTTTTCATTCCTCCCCTTTTGCACATGAGCACTTAACCTGGAGTGAAAAGTTAATGGGAATTGGAAAATCCCTCTCACCCTCACTGGCATTATTGATGTGTGTATCAAGATCTTGGAGGCTCTGTTTAACCCTTGCTTGCTTTCTGTGCTTTCTCTAATGCCCCCATTAGTGCTCTCCCTGGAACAGTCCGTGCTGGGCTCTCCAGTTTGTTTTAACTGATTGAGAGCAGTTTGCTATCAATCCTAACTGGGGAGTAGAGTCTCTAATGGGACTCTGTAATTTTTCTCCCACTGATATGCCTGCTACTGTCATGACAGTAATGAAGTAACAGTAGCACTTCCCCTTTTACTTTCAAAACCTTCCAAACGCTCTTGTCCTGTGCTGGGCTCTTTAGGATCCTGTCAGAAGACTTGTCACCCCTCAGGTCTGCGGGTTTGTGAGGAGTAACTTAGTGTCACTACTAATAGTAGTGGTGAGGAGTGAGGAAGAAACATAGTAACTTCAAGTTCTTTAAAAGATACGTGTATGTTTTAAACAAAGAGTGGTTTATCTTGGTGTGTCCTGCATGCTCAGCGCTTGGATGTGTGTTAGTGGTGGTGAGGTTTTGGTGAGACCCCCTGGCTGCAGCCCCTTCCTGCAGTGCCTCTGGGAATCCAACCCAAACCCAGCATTTAAACCCCTGCCCTCATCAAAACAGCTTCTCTGACACCAAATCACTAATAATCCATCAATCTTGGTTCCTCACTGTGGGGTAATAGATTGGAAGATTTGGTATTGGCTCTCTTCAATTCTGCTGGGAGCTCACTGTGTGTCAGAATGAGCCAGAGTTCTCCAGACACTTTCACTGCACAGGTAACGAGCAACAGACCATTAATCATCAAATAACCACCTTAAAGCATAGTGAGAAGCATCAACTTCAGCTGGCCTCGGGATGAAACTGAAAGGGGAAAAAGACCACATTGATGAGGAACATTTTCAGTAGTTTCATTCTCAAATCTGCCTAGGTTACTCTGTTCTAAATAGCAGATTTCCAGCAGGAGATAGGTTTGTTTTGAGGTTGTTTTGGGTTTTTTAAAAGATGATGTGCATTGCTCATGCTTACAAGGTCCTTCATATTCTAAGCAGCTAAATATCCAATGATTGAGAGAGATGATTGTATCTGAGAGGGTTTCAGAGTTGTCTTAGAGCCAGTTTGAGTTCTTACTGGTGGGTTGGTGGTCTGAGCATCCTATTTCTTGGGGTTTTTTTCTTTGGAAGCCTGGCAGAGCCTGGCACCAGCTGTACAGGGGCTGCAGAGCTGTTGGGATCTCGGAGCAGCCTGGGCTGGGGCAGGCTGGGAGCAGCAGCATCCCTTGCTCTGCTCACTGGCAGAGAACAAAATTGGCTCTTGCAAACTGGCAGCGCCGAGGGCTCTCAAATCCTTTGTGTTTCTGAAGCGTTTTGTTTTTTTCTCTCCAGATGGCAGCTCTGCAAAGTCCCTTCTATGGAGATAAAATGAACCTGTTTTCTCTTTGCCAAAAAATAGAGCAATGTGACTATCCACCTCTTCCAGCTGAACATTATTCTGAAAAGGTAAATTGGGAGTGTGGTTGCAGGGGAATGGGGAGGTGCAGTGAAGTTCCTGCTGGCACAGAGAAAGGGAACCCAAGTGAGAACCCCCCACATCCAGGGAAGAACAGGGGAAATTACTTTTGTGGTGTCTGAATATTGACAACCTAAATCAAAACAAAAAAGATTTCTTAATATGGGGAATATTGTGAAACTGAAGATCTGTGAGGCTGGCAGAAACCAGCAGTGAGCCATGGGAAAGCCCTCTCCTTGCTTCCTTTCCCATAAAACATTTCATAAAAGAGCACTGATATGTTTGTTTATGAAGTCTTCAGTGTGTGACAAAGCGGGGAAGGATTCATTTTAAGAAAAAGAGAAGAAAAGCCATTTAGTTTAATGCAATAAGCACCTCTACAGCAGCTGCATGGGGGCTTTTTGAGTCCGGGTTTGTGTGTCTGAACATGAGGAATGGGGAGCAGCATCTGAACCAGTGCATAAACCCCACTGTCCCAGTTCCTGCTCCCCCAGCTGCAGACACGTGCGTTGGGTTTCCTCAGGGCCTCTTGAGATGAGCTTGACTTTTTTCTGCCTCACCTCGACAAAGCAGCTGGTTTTCCTTAACCTCCTCATTCCTTACATTTGCCTTCTATTTGAAGGGAAATGGCTAATGGAATTTTAAATGTTCACTATATCCCGTGGGGTTTTTCTTTTGTTTCACTCTACCTCAGCATCCTGAGGAGGAGGCAGGATGCCGGGAAATACTGAGCACAGCCACTCTGGCCTCTGCCCTGGGAGGGACCCTGCGCCACACTTTACTTTTTGCTTTGTTTTTCCTTACCAAGTAACTCGTGCAAAACAATGCTTTGAGAACTAGTCTGTAAAAGTGAATTTTAAAATTTTTTTGCCCCAAGCTCCGTAGCAGCGCCCGGCTCTGCGTGTCCCTTTGCCGTGCTGCTGCAGCTTGCATTTCAGGATATGCCTGTTGGCAGCAGGAATTAGTGTAAGTTGACAGATGTGTTTCCTGTCTTTACAATTACTGTCTGTTTGCTTCCCTCTGGCAGTGCTAAAGAGTGCATGTAGTGCAGTGATACAGTCGGGGTGAGAAGGATGGTTTAGAGCTCAAAGGCGCCGGGTCCCACAGAACTCCAGATGGTTCATGCACTATTAACTGGATGCTGGTGGAGGCTGTGCCTGTGGCTGCAGCTCCTCAGCTGCTGCTGGTGCTCACTGGAACAGCACAAACAGGGAATTGGAACAGGACGCCACCACAAACAGCATCCAGTGTGGTACTTCCTTGGAACAAGAAAGAGGAACAAGGCAGTGTTTGCGGCAGAGCCCCTGCTTTAGTTCTTTCAGGGATGTTCCTCTTCTCTGTGGCCTTTTGTGCCTCGCCAGTCCAGGCCGTCCTGTGAGCAACTGCATGCTGCTGGAAGCAGGAGGAGTTGAGATCCAGCCAGGATTGGTGTTCTATATTGGGAACAAATTTGCTGGTAACTGGAGATGCTGGCTGGTGGTGCTGATCCAGGCTCAGCCCACTGGTTCCTGTAGGTGCTGGTGAATGCCTGTGAGGACAGAACTGCCTGGGCTGTCACAGGGGAGCACAGTTACTGTTTGGACAAATGGTACTGATAGCACAGGCCCTGGGCAGAGTAGAAGCATTTTCAGTTGGTTGCGGGAGTTTTGTGGTCAGGGCTGAGATACATGCTCGCTCTTTGGGGTCTCAGGGTCATGAAGGCAGCAATGTCCCTGCCCTGAGCTGCTCAGAGTCACCAGAGAATGGGGCAGGGCCAGGCAGCAGGTCTGGGTTGGGAGCAAGGACTGGAAACTTCGGGTATGTTTGTTAATGCAGCTGAAGTCATGTGCTTGATAGCTCTATGGCCATGCTTTTAATTACTGTTAAAATAATTGGCACTGTGGCTACTGGGAGGATGTGAGAAGATCAGAGGCTTAAGGCTGTTTCTCCTGGTGCCTCAGGGGTACGAGCAGCTTTCAGTGTCTGTATAATTAAAAGCTACAATCTTTCATGTGCACAATAAAGAGGGCTGGGAGGTGGGGAGACTCCAGCTCTTCTGCATTTTATTTATTAAACATAATCAATGACCAGTTTCTCCTCCTCATAAAGGCTTTTAGGAAACACCAAGATCTCCTAGTTGTGTCCAGCAGCTTAAGATACATAAGTGCCAGTCAGACTTGTTACACTGAAAGGCTTGAGCAGGTTTAGTGCCGGGGTTGGTGTGGGAAGGGCAGCACAGCTGCTGTTCCTGAGAGCTCTGCTGAGTGTCCTCCTTTCCTCAGTTCCCTTTCACTGGCAGGTCCTTCCTCTCCTCCCACCTCAGTCCCTTCCCTTCCCTTCCCTTCCCTTCCCTTCCCTTCCCTTCCCTTCCCTTCCCTTCCCTTCCCTTCCCTTCCCTTCCCTTCCCTTCCCTTCCCTTCCCTTCCCTTCCCTTCCCTTCCCTTCACACGGTCCTCCTGCACAATGTAAAATATTCTGGGGTGGAGGAAATTTAAATCTTTAGTGACAATTTGGTGGAAAAGGTTATTCCTGGCTCTTTTGGAGGTGGGACACACAGACATGAGACAGACACATGCCTGCAATCTGCCCAGCAACATGTGTATAAAAGAAGTTCCCCTCTCCTGGTGCGGCCTCCAGCCCTTGGGCAGACATTCCTGCAGCCTCTTCCAGGAAGACAGCAGTGGATTCACTGACATTTGCCTGTTTTGCTGTCTTGCAGCTGCGGGAGCTGGTGAGCATGTGCATATACCCCGACCCAGATCAAAGGCCTGACATCAGTTACGTGCACCAAATAGCCAAACAAATGCACGTGTGGACCTCGAGCACATGAGCGCCGCGGCCGCGCAGAGCCAGCACAGCTCAGTCTTACTTGAATTCTTTTTCTCAGCTGAAAGCGACTGGTGCCAGGTCACACAGGTGGGAGGTTGAGCACTCACAGCAGAGGCTCCATCATTTGCAGGTTATTTGATAAGGACTCTTACAGGTGGTCGTGCTTTAACGTGAAGATTCTGTGAGGTATTGCAAGTGATTCTTTTTATTTTTTATTTTTGAGGCCAATAATGTTATGGATGTAGATCATTTAAGGGTCCTTTCTTAAAACTGTCGTGTGTAATCTAGGATAGCCGCTATTACTGAGGGCTCGGCCTTTGCCAGACCTTCTCTCTTAACTGTAATGTGAAATATTGAAATAATTCCTTCAGTGAAATCACTTTATACTAATGTAAGAATTACCATAGATTTTGTGTAATTTGTATAACTGCTACTTTGCCTCTTCTGCAAATGGTTAATAGGAAATTCAGTTTTTACTTGGTATATTTTAAAGTAGTCATTTATGTTTTTATTAATTTCCTCCTCTTCAGACTTAGGAACTGGGACAGGTTGGGGGGTGGGAAACACTTTTGTTTCATGATTTCTTTTTTTTTTTTTTTAATTGAAAGAGTATTTTGCTGATGCATTTCTCTGTCAGAGATGAGTTAAACATGAGCCTGGGGAAAAGAAGACAAACAAGCCAAGCAAACCCCAACCAGCCTTGCTCCTGCAGAGAATTGCTCCTTACCCTCATTTTTCCCTTTTGGAATGGTTCTTCTTCACCTCCAGGTTCTTGTTTAAAACCAGTGTTTATCAAAGCCAACTCAGTTTTGGTGCAGAGACTTTTACATGTTCCATAGTACGTTGGGTACTACCAGTGGAACTTCAGCAGTGTTTTAAACACTTGGAAAATTTTTTAAAAATAAATGAAATGCTTTGTGTATGAAATTCTGCATAGGATCAGCCCCTTCTCTCAAACTGTGAAAGCTCACTACAGAATGTGAATGTTTATAAAATCTCAGCCTGATCTGAAGGAGTCATCGTCTTTAACTGCATGAAAATTGTCAACCAGCTAAATTCATTCATTGAATCAATGATTTGTTTCATTACTGTCAATGGAAATACTCACTGCTTTAGGAACAGCCGTGGATTCACGTTCCAGTGTCTCCATTCCATGTGCCTGTCGGGAGGAGCAGGGCTGCACTCGGTGCTCCAGAGGAAATCCCTCAGCCTGTGCTGCTCCAGTGCCGCTTCCACATGTGACAGGGGCTCGTGCCAATGTATAGATTTGTGTGTGACAGTTCAAATGCAGCCTGTGCCTGTTTTTTTTTCTTAAGGAAAGCTTACAATCCTTAAATTTTTTTGAACTAAGATTAGGGTTAGAGGGTTACATACATATATATGCTTTTAGTGGATTTTTTTAACCTACTTTTCTCTACTTTAAGGAAAACTGCAGTGCCATCTTCCAACTACTTCCTCTCAAATTTGGGAATAATTTTATGGGATACCAAGAAAAGCCATTAATTGCTGTGAATATGGTTGGTATCATTAATGCAAGGTGCCATTTTACTGAGGCTTCTCAGCAGAAAGTTGAGGCTGCTGCTCACAGGAGAGATGTGGGAAATTCAAATCAGCAGGAGAACATTGTGGAGGCACCAAATGGCTCCCACCATTCCCATGCCAACCAGCTTGGTTATTTATACCAGCTTCTTTAGCACTTCCCAGAGTTCAGCCTGAACCCCCTCTGGTTCTACTGCAGCTTTCCTTGGAGCCATGGCTTCCAGGGAAGCTCAGCTCAAAAATGAGTATCTGGAGAAGTCTGGTCACTTTCTTGCTACATAAAATTTCTTAGTGCTTATACAGAAATGTATTTCAAAAAGTAATTTTTTTGCAATTGTGCATTTTTAAATAAATAAAAAAAATATTTCCAAAATAAACACCTTTGTTTAAAAAACAAAAAAGTCCAGTGTTAAAGGTCCAAGTGGAGGTGAGTTACAAGACCATCAGACTTGAAATGATGCTGGATCTGCCCTGTATCCTGTCTGTATCTACAGCAAACAGGGAAGCAATAACATCAACATCCCCTGATGACCCTGATGATACCCTGCACTGAGGTAGCAGGACACCAGTGTCTGTTGGAGGGCAAGGTCAGCAATTCAGAACCACCAATGCTCACTGTTTTCTTACATTCTATTAAATTAAAACCTATCAAATTAGACTTCTGCAGAGTAGTTTTATTCCTGGTGTTTTGTTCCTGGACTGAGGTAACAAAGCAACTCCTTTTCTGCCCCCAGTGCCAGGTGGTTCCTGGGGGGGAGCACAGCTCTCACCTGCTCAGACCTCTTGGAGTCAGTCCCAGAGCCCTTCAGGGCTCATGAGCCTCACCTGCTCTAAAGGAGGAAGGGAGAAACAGCAGCAACAGCACCAGGTACAGACACACTGAGGAGATTGGGCAGAGCCCTCTTTATTCTGCATCAGCTGCTCTCTGAGCACCCAGGGGCTCAGGATGTGTCCATGGTTTGCACGGTCTCATCCAACACCTCGAGCTCCAGCTGTACCACATTCTCTGTGAGAACAGCAGTTGTTCCTTTTTCACACTTGTACCTACCAAACCTAGTTAAGAAATGGGGCAAAATTAGTCTGGAACATGGTACAGAACAAAATTGCATTTAAAATTTTAGAACTGATCAGCTTTAGAAGTTCCCTATAAAAGTCCGAAGTAAAGGAATTGTGCTTACTGCAAAATCTAAACTGATTGCAATAACTGACAGAGTTGCAGATAAACCAGCAGCTTGAGGAAACTGGTTACAAAAACACTGCCGTGTAACTGGAAAGGTTTTTACTGAAATCAAGTGGGCTCTCAAAGTGGTGGGGGACATTTGTGCTACAAACCAAAGAACAAGCAATTTACTTATGTTTTGCAACTCTAGAATAATTCTTCCAATGTATCAGCCTCTGTTCAGCTGCTGCTCCAGCTGCTCATTTGCACTGTTTAGTTGAAACTCCTACAGACTAGAGATCACTGACAGAATTTGGTATTACTGAAAACAGGCCTTGCCAGGCAGAGCAGGGACCCACAAGAGCTTCAGGATTACTCACCTGTCCCCCTTTTTGTTGGCCACATCATATGGACGGAGGAAATCCAGCTTGTTCTTGCTGATGACACAGATGTCGATGTTGCTGCCAGAGCCCAGGTCGTTGTAGATGCCGGCTGCGATAGCATCTCGCACGAGCTGCTTGGCCTCCTCCTCCTGGAATGGTTAAAAAGCTGTCACTTTTTAGTGCTGGCATTTCCCAGGACTGTGTGTCCCTGTGCCTGCAGAGGTTGAGCTTGGAAGAGTAAGTGACACACCAAACCCTGCAATCACCAGGTACAATACTGCAATTAGTTAAGTTTTTACCACTTAAGTGAAACAAAAAAGGAACCTTGGCTACAGTAATGGATGTAACTGAGGCACAGTTACTAGTTCGAAGGAACCAGAGTGCAACAGTACCCATGTTACACAACAGCACTTGGGAGTATCTTTTACACAGAAACATTTCAAATTCATCAAAATATCCATTAAACTATTACACCAGATCTGTAAGCATCACATTCCCCCCCTCCCCAGTAACACATGACTGGTTGCTGTGGGGGCATCGGGACTGGCAGCCTTCCCTGGTCATTCCAGCAACACTGGCTCCCTCTGCAGCTCCCAGGCAGGGCTGGGGCTATTCCAAAAAGGCTGATGGAAAATATACCCATGCACAGCTAGGGCCAATCAGGAACCATCTGACATGGCCTCAGTTCCTGCCATAACCCAGGCTGGGGAACTCCTGGGGCAAAGGACAAATTTTCACTGACAGAGCCTGTGCCCTACAACCCTGCCCATGGCACCGCAGGACTTGCTGAGAGCCCAGAGCAGCCAGGGGATGTCCTGCACCCTCGGCTCCACTAAGTCCGTGCCCCATCACCTGGCCAAAGGGTGAGAATGCAAGGAAAACAGATTGTGTTTTAAATATATAAATATGGATGTATATACACACACACAGATCTTTTCAGTAGCCTAGAAAGTACAAACCAGAGAATAAAAGACTCCTTACATTCTCTCAAAGGTGTGTAACTTACTTGAAAACACTGACTAGAGCTGCCTGTTCCAGTACAGAAACAGTAAGACTGGAACACATCCATGGGCACAGAGGTGGGGACTCATTTTGTCCCCAGCAGTTGTGTTGTGAGCAGCAGTTGCTCCTCAGCTCACCCAGTGGATCCTGCCGGAATGCTGAGGCTCCCAGGCTCACTCCTCATTGCTTTGCTGCTATTTCACACCTTGGAATAATCTTCTGCCACCAGACACGAGGAACAAGAGATGGGGTCAGCGCTGAATTTGATAAATGCAGCTTTTTCCAGTGTGCCTCATTTTCCCAGCCTGTCTGTGCCAGGACCCCGCCACGTGACAGCAGCGGTGCCAGGAGCAGCAGCTCCAACTGCAGCTGCTCCAGCCCCGAGTGCAGCTCAAGAGGAGCCCAAAATTAGCTCAGCTCCTGCCTGCCTGCACCCAGGGCCTGCCCTGCACTCCCTGGTGCCCCTCTGGAACAGTGGGAATGACAGTACTCCTGTGCCAACAGCCATAGGAGCAGGGCACAACTTCCAGTGAACTACAGAAACAGCAGCAATTCTTATGTCACTCCCAGTTTAACCACTATTACTCTTTATTAAAAAAAAAAAAAATTGCATTACGCTTCCTACCAAGCTGACTACAACAATACAGCCATGCTGCAAAAATAACTTCTGTCCCTTTCCTTCAGTGTTTTGGGCAATAAAACCCTGGTAAGCAAGTAATTCCTCACTCAACTGACAGAAGACCGTCAATGATTCTTTGCAGACTAAGGTTACTTTAGTACTACAGTGAAAGTAAATAAACCGAAGAAGTATGTGTAGATCTGTTTTAAGAATTAAGTGGTAGCAAAAGCAGAATAATTTTAAGCTATATGAGTGTAACGTGTAAGAAAAGCAGCTTAGGAAAACTACAGCAGATTGGTGGAGTTTGTTCCACTCTTCCTTTTAATTTCATCCTTTTAAGACAACACTGTAAAGCTCACAGACTCCTCTAATTTAAATTTGATTTGCTTTTAAAAATGTACTCTGTGACCCTGCTGTTATCAAAATAGTTCAAAAATACTCAAAGTGCAGTCAGAAGGGCTGAGCTGTAACTGCACTGAGGCAGCCACTGCATAGAGAGCCCAGGCTGTAACCTCAGCTTCTTCACTAACAGTGCAGCTCAGTCTGTGAACATGGAATAATTGTCATTTTTGAAAGCCCTGCCTCCGTGCTGCTTCCTGCTCCTCTTTTTACAATTTAGAAAGCTGAACAGAATAGCCACAAGAAAAACCTAAAGTATTCCTTACAGAGATCAGCAAGGTGGAGTTCAGCAAGGACTGCTATTTACAGTCACAAAATAGGGGGTTAGCAGGAAAGTGCTGACACAGTCCCAAGTACAGGGCCCTCAATGAGTCACTGTAATAATTAATCTTAAAAAACCCTAAAAGTTCAGAGTATATAAAAGGAGCACTTCCTGCTTTATGGTTGCAAAGACCAAGCTAACTGGGAATATCCTCCTCTGGGGCCCCCACTGCTCCTTAAATGAGATTACAGCCGAGTGATGAACTGTATGGCGAGGCAGCGGTGACAAGCAGCACTTTATGGAGCGATCTGTCTGTCCCCATCACACAGCCCACAATGTGTCCCTGGACTCCAATGTGCAGCTCCATTTACCTCCGCATGACAAATGGGCAGCGCTTGGCAAAGGCACAGCGAGGTCCAGCGCGCTGTAATGGTCAGCACAGCTGTGCTGTGGGACAGAGCCCAGTTCATTACAGTGACCGGCAACACAGCTTCCAAAGGGTGCCTGAGGAATAGGGCAGTAAAGGCTAAAATAAATAACTCAGCATGGAAAGCTAATCTGAAACAGTGTTTGATAAATTATTTATAACACAGACAATTGTCTGCATTTAATATTGGCGCTACTGGTAGCGTCTTTAAAAGATGATTTATGTGTTGTAATGCCATTAAGCTTTATATGGGCCCACTGCTGGCTATAAAGTCTGCTGAGATTTAGAGAATGAGTTTTAAACTGTCACTGCAACATCATAGTAGATAGAGCCTGTATTAAATCTTTACTTTAAACCTGTTATCTGGAGAGTTGCAGTTTGCAGACACTCAGAGCTGATGGATTACCTCTCACAGCTGCTCTGCCACAAGTCCCAAACAGCACCGAGAAGCAACTTTTACACATTATTCTTGTATATGACTTGGATCAACTTTCTCTTCTCACTTAAGCAATTTCCAAATTTCAAGTGCTACTGAAGGGAAAAAGAGACTTTCTTACAGGAGATGAGGCTACTTCTATATTATATTAATACTGTCTTCACTAATAACCTGTAAACAAGTTTATCATTATGCTCCAGCAGCAAAGGGAGCAGCTGGAATGGCTTTGTGAACATTATTTCCTCAACATTTCCTAACTTCACAAGCAAGTTACACAGGAGATGTCTTTTCCAGATTTCAGAACTTTAGAAAGTACTAGGTTTTTTTCCTAACTCTTACCAAAATAAAATTAATCCCTTCTGCAGGTCACCAGGAGATGCAATACATGGTGCAGTTCTCCTAAGTAATTCTTAGAAAAATTTGAAATGCAGTGCACAATCAGTATAAAATGAACATAAGCAAGCAAATATTTTTGTATAAATAAACAAGTGCAAATACTTATCATAACAGTCTTTTACAACAATGAGATTTGTAGAAATATTATCATAGAAAAAGTTGATCCTACTTAAAATGAGAATCTGCAAGACTTGTGTGGGAAGAAAAAAAAACCAGAAGCTTCAGGAAGGACAATGACAATAAAAAAATAAATCTATAAAGCAGTGTTGGGAATCTGGGACTAGAAAGCAATACCTCTTGAAGGACAGAAGCACCTACAGGAGCATAAATAGACTCTGGAAGAGAATAAGCAGCATATGGGGAGTGAGGGGCTGGGGTGGAGATCAGCCTGTAACTGGAAGAGATGCTGAAGTCTGCTTTTAAGTCCAAAGAGAACGACTCTGAGAAGCAAAGGACTTTGTGTTTCTTGTAAGGGAAGGCTGGAAGGCTCCAGCAGCAAGAATGGATTTGGTTTGGCTGTCAGGAAAGGGGCTGGCACGTGTCATTTAAACCACTCAGGTTTAACAAGTCTCCCCCCAAAAAGTGCATTTCCAGTGCTGCCTTAGAATAAGGAATGACACAACTTGTCTCTCAATTTTTTTTTTTTCAGATCTATGCATTTTATGTCAGGTTCATTGTGACTGAAGTGTCAGTAAATGTTTATTTTTCTAATAATTTTCTGGTAAGAACTTTCCAAATAAACTGCTCAGGAGCCCCTAATTATTATTCTCAGAGCTAACAGTTTTTCCCATTCTGAGGAAGCTGCCTGTGAGCCCAGGCTCATCCCCACCCCCTCTCTGATATCATACACCACCAGTATAATAAACCACGTTAATATTTCATACCAGGGTGAAATATGCTGGAGTATCAATTCAACATCTGCTGTCTTTAGGGTACTGGCGTCCCGCAGAGACACTTTCAATTTGTAATTGAGTTCTATACTGAATTAATCAGCAGTTTATCTTTTTTAGTAAAATAATGTCTTCCCCACTAACCTGGATTTACATTAACAATTTATGCCAAATTACCTGCCAAGACAAGAAACTTATATGATTCGGAACTACTATTCAATAACGTTAGTTGCTGTATGTCATTCCCTACACGGGGATTAGTACAATCCATATTTCCAATGGCACAGAATTAAATTACAAGCTCTTCTTGCAACTGTGGGATTTCTTTTAATACTATTCCCATTCTCTGAACTAAGAATGATTACAAAAACTCATCCATCACTTCTTACATATGGGTAAAGTTCATGGGTTTTTAGGGAACTGATTCTCAAAATGGGAACTGGCTCAACAACACCAGAGCTGTAAATCCTGCCAGGCTGCAACTCCTCCTCTGGCCCCACTGTGCTGCTCTACAGTAACACACCGACCCTTAGCCACCCAAATATGCAAACCCTGCAGAAGACTAGGTTAAAGTTACTTTATATTACTGCATATAAAAAAATTAATATCAAGCAATAACGTGTCTGGCTTCAAATAAAGCAAACTCTGCTCATCTGACTATTGCTTTACCTCTGACAAAAGGATGGACGGGAATGAAGATCAACATTTTATTTGGAAAAGAAGCCTTGGGCCCTCTGGTAATGTATCCTTCCTAATACACCAAAATGCTCCATAAAGCCCAGGCTGGCTCCCTCCTCCTCGTCCTCCTCCTCCCTGTTCCCTCACAGCAATTGCCCTCAGCCCTGCCGGCCCTCGCCGCAGGAGCAGCACTCGGGCTCCGTGCCATGTGAAATATTTTCCAGTACATTTTGCCCATGTTCTGCAGTTATGGGAGATATACAAACTGGAACAATTTAAACTGGAACACCTGCTCCTGAGAAATGCATCAAAAATAATTACCTGTCCTCCCCCTACCCTGCGCAGTGAAATGATCTCTTAACACAGAGCCCTGCTTCTGGCCAGCTTGTCTACATTATTACAGACAAAGTTTAAGTGTTACTTTCATAAAAGTGAAGAAATTGTTGCTCTTTGTCATGCAGCAAGGCCCAATTTACACAAAGGTAACATTTATTTCCCTTGATACAGTCTGCAAACAGCAAACTGGAAGGCAGCACTACTGGGTGGGTATCTCTGGGAACTCGGACTGGTGCTGCCGGCAGTGTCCCACCACTTCAGCACACAGACCGGGCTTTCTTCCATTCAGAAAGCACACCACAAAACACCTCACCTGCAACCCCAGCCATGCCAGAGCATACCTAGCTGGCATATTCCAAATCAGCCCAGATTTCCTGTTTAACACTAGTTCCACAAAGGAAATCAATCCCGGGCACAATTCTGTGAAAGATGATGAAAACAGTACAAACTGTCCAACATGTCAGGCAGAAACCAGGTTGCCACAGGATAATTGTGATCTAACCGAAGAATAAGGAACAGGTATGATAAGCCTTTATTTTCTAGCTGACTGTATGCACTAACACCTGATATTTACCCATGGAAATCCATGTCTCCAGGAGACACGAACACAGCTATGTCAGGAAAGCTGAAAACTGCAGTGCCACAAGCTCTGGCAGCAAGGAGTGAGGATATGCCACTAACAGCCTCAGTTCCTGTCACTGGATAATGAAATACACAGATACACAGGGCACAGAAACACAAAGTCCTGATTTTTGCTCACCAACTCAGATTCCCCCCCCCCGCCCCCCATTTACTTAATTCCATGTTTGACACCAACAGGGGTTCAAGTATCTCAGGCTGGCTCTCCAGCCTAACTCCCATAGTCTGGCTTGATCTCCATTGTCTGCTGCCAGAGTGGAGCCCACAAACCTCCCAGCAAGTGGTCACCGTCCTGCGGAGTCATTAAAGCTGCGGTGTCAGCTGGCAGGATCAGCCACGGCTGCCACACCTGAGCCCGAGAGCTGATCACCATCACTAATGAACACAGGGCTCATCTGCAGCTTGTCACTGCTCCCGAGCCCCCGTCACACAGACACAGGCGACAAGACTGGGGAGACAACTATTGCTGAAGATTAGAGACTTTTGACAGATTCCAAAAATAGCTCAGTATTATTGTCAGTAGTTAATAAACAAAAATAATTCCACCATATTGAGGGACAGTAGGAAACGTGAGCACAGGAACATTTTAAGGATCTATGTGTCAGCTGCTTAAAAATGGAAGAAAGTGACATGTTTTCATAATATTTTGTAGTGTGCCTGATGCATTTTTTTACTGAAATAAGAGGTGCACAGTGAAAGCTGCATTCAGTCTACTTTGCATTTCAACACAGCAAAGATCCCAGAGCGCACGGAGCATCCCGAGGAAAGTGCTCTCCGTGCCTCAGCTGCTTCACTCAGGGATAAGGGGCTACTCAGAAGTACCTCAAAAACCACTTCTCCCAAACCTGCCTGACAAACTGCTCGGCCAATTGCTCCCAGCCCACGTAGGTCCCATTCGAACAGGTGAGCCGAAGCCACCACAGGTAACCCAAGCACACCCAGGGGACCACCCCCTCTCCAGTGGGACAGCAAGCTGCAGGTTTTGGGACAGCACAGCTGCTGCAGGACCGAGAGGGCCTGTGCTCCACGTGGAACACACTCAGAACAGTCCCTTCTTTTTCATCTATTCTTACCCTCTAGGATGTTTTTGGTTTTATTCAGTACCACTTGATTTCCTACCACACTTAAGAAATGGTATAATAAATGACTGTAAACATAATCTCACACATTTGTAGTGATCTATCCTAGAAATAATTATTAAATATCTGCCAGACTATCTCCTATCTCCTTTCTTCCACCTATTCTGCTCCTGAACGCATTACACTCCAAGATTTACTTTCTTTTCCTTGCAAAAGCATTTTCTGTGGCTTCTGATTCTCTTCCTTTTGGAGCCTCTTATTATTAAACCTGGATGTTTTGATGAAATACAGAAAAGAAATGAAGTTACAAGCAGCCTTTCATTGCTTAAACAAGAAGTCTACAACATAGCCCCAGTGTACATCAAGTAATTCTACAGACAAAATGCTCCTACTTTCCAAACACCAGAAATCAAATACCAGAAGAAAATACATCCCCTCCCCATCGCCTGAGGAATTCTACCACCACAGGATAGAAAAACCCAGAATTCCAGCGTTTAATACTGTAGACTTTTTTTTCCCCCAGTTCACGATGCTTTCCATATCCACCGACTCAGAGTATTTCTTTGCTATTGTTTAACACCAGAAGGCACAAATGCATTTACAAAATGACTGTAAGGTTTAAAAACCAGTGGTGACTCTACTGGAAGAAAAATTGGCTACAATGAAAGATCTAAGCTCAAAACACTCCATTAGATGTGCTGTTCTTCCACTTACGTTTTTTTAAAGTAGTCTATAGCTGCCTACATGACAGATTAATATTGTTCCACAGTAGTTAGGTGCTTGGCATTACATTTTTGAAGCATCTACAGGCCTTCAGGGCTGAAAGTGTTACCATCCTCAGCGATCTATAATGGTTCCTCTAGAGGCCAGCACTCCTTCCCAACAAACCCTGCCTACATAAATCAGGCTGCACAAGTGGCACTCGGGGACGTCACCATCCATCTCCACAGCTCCTCTGAAGGATGTTGGGTAAAGATCATCTCCCAGCACTGCAGCCAGGGAAAGGACCATCACAGTTGGCACTGATAAAGCATGTGCTACTTAAATCTGAAGACACACTAAGTCTATGGAAAAAAACACATCCTGCTGGTGTTAGCATGCCTCAGGCACTGGGAGAAGCTTCAGCAACTCATCTTCAAAGGGCAGAGAGCCAGGGCTCTAGAAACCTGCAAAAATTGGCTAAGCCTGCAGTCTTTTTTTATTTTATTTTTTTTTTTTTTTAGTTGAGCATCTTCAAAGTCTATGATTCTAACTGTAGGGCACAGCAGCTGCCACTGCAGATTTGATCCTCTCAGCTTTTGGCAGCTCTCAACTTGAAATTCTAGCAAAAGAATTTTTCAAGTTGCTATTATTGCCTGTCATGGATTTATAAATATTGTGCACTATCTGCTGTGGCATGGCTCTCCTGGGACACCAGTGCATGCCAAAAGCATAACAGAATGAAAAACAGTTCCTATTCTTCAAATAAATGCTAATTTTTTTTTAACTGTGCTCACACGATGCGTTTGGTGATCAGCTTCAATAGTACAGAATATATATCAGAGGCAAAAAAGCTGATTGTCTTTTCCAGTAGTATTCAGCTGCTACTTTCATTAAGCTTGTTTAATTACATTCCAGATGCTAATTTGCAAGTTGATACCAGAGGGTGCAGGACAGTTTGCCTTTGAATCATTTTTCTGTGATGTGATGGTCTTGAAGCACACCACTACCCTCCAGTAGCCCTAGGAAGCTATTCTGACAATTAGTGCAAAAGAAAGGAGCACTGATCTTGACAGAAAAATAATAATTTTCTACGTATTTTATTAATCTCCAGCAATTTTAAGTTTATCTTCATTGCCATTTCATAACAAGTTTTATGTAAAATATATATAGCATACTTTGATTTAATTTGGATTAATTTCAATAGAAATATTTGTTATTTTATTAATTTACAAAAAAAAAAAAAAAACAAAAAAACCAACAACAACAAAACCAACAAACGACATCTGACTTGGAAGGTAAGTATTATAAACTCACAGCCATAACAGAATGTGAGGAAGTGTTTAAGAGTACAGCTGAGCTTTATCACCTGAAACTTTGCTGGTTTGCATAATACAATTCCTGAACTGTTATTAGATAACAGATTATCCAGAAAAACCAAAGGAAGGGTTAAGGTGCATGCAAGACTCAAAGATCCAAACATCTATTTCAGCAAATTGGTAGGTTGCATTTCTACATGCTTGTTATAAGTGACTATCTGCTGCCACTTACGGTTGTGTGTGAAGACAGTTTAATGAGGATGACCTTTCTAAATAGGAAAATTTGAGATTTACCAGTTTTTGGTGCCTTTTTCGGTTACTCTTACACAAGAAATGACTTAAAATACAAGCTTGAAAGCTAGCTGAAAATAAATGAAAATTTTAGTTCCACAGCACGGCTCTTTGCCATTTGTATCTTGGAAAGAGGACTATTGTGCTGTAGCTGTTGATTCCAAGGATTTGCAGTCCGTGTTTTCAGTGGAATGGCACGCATGCCAAGTGCACAGTCACACAGGAGGCTGGAAAAGGAGACTCTCTCATTCTTACAGCAGCACGAGGCGAGAGGGAAAAACAGAGTCTTCCTCTCTCTCTCATGCCTCTATCAGCCATCTGGTGTGAGTATCCTTCCCAGAGACACTTGGGAGCCTATTAAACATATCCCAATATATCTGATAACAATCGTAAATATACTAGAGACCAAAAGTCCAGTGTCTTCAGATGCTGCCTAAATCACAGGAATCCTGATCCCACTGTCTGTAACTTTGCACACCTACAACTCTTGCTTAGGTACTGACAGGAGAGGGGCCAGGGATAACTGGAAAACTGCTTCTTACTAATGCTTAAGCAATTAACTAACGGCAAACTTCTTAAAACAAGGTGGGGGGTTGACTGGTGTTTTTTTAATCTGCTGGAATTGCACATCATGATTTGTCAGGAGATGTACCAAGGTACAACAGATTATCTCACATTTTAAACTTCATTTACCAGCTTTATAGAGAGGAACTCTGTGGATTTATGGGACCATCACCTAAAACCACAGTGCACTTGAGGGGGATGAAAATGACCCACAGCAGCTGCATTACAAAAATGAGGAACATCTGAAGACCTCTGCTGATGTAGACTAACCTTTTTCCTTTCCTACATCATTCAATAATACTGAAGAGCTCCAAGGGTTTTTTTTTATCTGCCTTTTAGGCTGAAATTATTGCAACAGTTACAAGTCATTTTTAATGGGTCCAATTTCAATCCTGAGTTCAATTCTCATTTTTTCTTTACGGTGGAATTATTAATCAATTGGAATGAGAAGGAGCGTTCACAGAAAGTCTGAAGAGATTAATGTGGTTTAAGAGGACTTGACATTCCTGATGCATTTTATGAAATACAGCTACAGAAAACCCTGTAATTGTTTTGGAGTTATTTTCATCAATAGAAAGACAACTGGGTTCTCAAGGTTTAGATCAGCAGCATGGTGTAACCAAATGCAAGAAACATTACAGAAAATACAAAAATAATGCACTGCATTCATTTGTAACATTCATTTGTAACTGATCTTTCATGACACTCCAGCTTTTAGCTTTCCTGAATGATTCTTTATAACAACAATCAAGCATTTTCCATTTTTTATCAGTATGATCAGCAAAACACAATCTTATGAGTCTTCTGATAATCAGCTTTTAAGTAGATATTAGAAGTGCAAACACTAGTTCTGAACATACCCAGTCAATCAGAATTGTTTTATGCAATACCTGAACACTTTTTGTTGCATTCTCTTTTCAAGATGGAGAAAGAAAGACAGACTGACAGAAAAACAACAATATTGACTGTGCAAGGGCTGGTAAATTTCTGAAGTCAACTATAATCAGTAAGCTGTATGTTTTTAAAGCCTTCACCTACATTCAAATCACACATTTTCCCAAATAAAAATACAGCTTCTTGCAAATTTATTTATTTTACCCATGAATTTTTACAGTTTTGCAGTAAGCTGACATTAGTACATTTTAAGTGCAGCAAAACTGGAGCAGATTTAACTTTTTTAGAGTTTCAAACCTCCTAAATTCTTATGATCATAAGGATTGCTGAGGGAAGAAACACTGACGTTTAAAAAAACCCGAGACTTACCTCCATGTCGGGTTTGTATTTATCTTCAAACACTGCCATGGCCGCGAGCGATCCAGAACCTGTGATGACAACATCAGGACACCCCTTTAGCCAGTGGACTTAGGTATGGCACCTTTTTTTAGAGAAAAATATAGTAAATCTCAGGAGCACAAACCAGACTGAAGCCTACTTAGCTTACTCTTCACTGTACAGTGTCTACACTAAGTCAGCACCTGATTTAATCCTAGGGGTACAGCTTGTGTGCACAGACTCAGCATAGGCCCATCCTGGCAGCCTTTCCCTTTTTACTGTTTTTAACATAAGACACAAAAACGAGGTTGGAAACAGAGAGCTAAGGGAATGCCATAGTTTGCAGTCCCTAGTCCTACATCCATCCCGCCCCACTTCCGTGCCTGCCCCTGTTAGAGGGGTGCTGGGATGAGGAGAGGGCTCCAAGCCTGGGGACGAGCAGCCCAGCAGTGCGAACGGGGCAGGGGGCTGCTGCCACAAGTGCATTTCCCCCGTAGTTGTGAACAGTTAATTGTGCTCCTACTTTGTGCCATTATTTCTACACTGAACAATAACAGCTGAACAAAATGCCAGAGACAAAACCAGGAGTTTAACGTTCCCTCTCCAGAAGGAAGCAGGTACAAGTGCAGTGATGGAACAGGAGCCATCTCTGCCCAAAGCACTGTGACTGCAGGGTAATAAATGTGCTTGTTTTTCAGGAATTAACACAAAAAGCAGGATGGTACTACTTGAACCTGTAAACTTGCTTTGTTCAGAAAGAGTGAGTCTTCAGGAAGATTTTCTTGTCTGTCGGTGGCCCTACCCATATTTCAGAGAGCACTACTTTTGGGGAGTGAATAAAGTTACCTGCAATTTTTTACTCCAATTAGAAGATTTTTTGGCATTTATTACTTTTTAACTTGTTTTGCATAGTGCTATCTGTTTAGCTGGGTCACAGAGAAAGCCATATTTCCTATTTAAAATGATTTGTGTATATCGCTTGACCACCTCAATGGTTTAGTGAAAGCAAAAGGCAGCGATTAAACAGTTTCAAATGAGGTGTCCTGCTGATTTTATCAAGTCTGCTGAATGTATAATGAAAAAGGAGAAGCTGACAGTGACACTGTTGAGAAAATACAGACTACCTTAGCTGAACCATTTAAGGAGGTCCAATTATAGATCAAATTTAAAGGGTTGAAGCAGCAGATTTACAGACACAAATCAATGAACATGGTAATCCCAATGAATATGACAGATATTCCTGTTACAGAATATTGCTGTGGTTGAGGATCATTACCTTTACAGTATCAAATACATCACATCTAAAAGCAGTAGGACACTCTAAGTGTGTACTTGTATTACAGGCAATGACAATTCATTTACACCTTGGAGCAATACACAACTCCATTTCTTAAATGCTGAAACTGAGAATAAAGAAGATTTTTAAGCAACTAATAGCAAAACTGAACTGCTGATGCAAACAGCTGATATCACAGAACAAACCACAAATAAAAGGAATTTTACTGACCCTGCAAACAAGGTCAAAATAAAGCGTGTGCCAAAACAAACAAAGGACCTGAATGGTAAAATAAAAATTCTTTTGGAATTACATAGGAATATTTGTAATGAGGAGGAAAAAAAAAAAAATCTGGTCTACGGTCTCAAACCAAGCCCACGTTCTTGCTACACTCAAATGAAGGCCTACCGTGAGCTGAGTGGGAAGACCCAAAGCCGGAAAACAACCGTATTCTTGGGAAAGGTTAACAAAATCAGAGTACAAAGAGTAGAAAATGTGCAAGAAAGAAAGTATAAAATGTAATATCTGACTGAAATTACTACATTAGCTATCTAGGTGGGAAAAAGTGATCTTAATTTCTTAACACTTCTACTGACAAATAAAAATTATTGATAACACAATTGCATACATGGCTCAGGCTGGTTATTTCCTCCAGCTCCTTCTAAAAAGAAGTTCCCAAAAGAACCTACTCCCAAAATCAGTAACTTAAAGAAGAAAAAAAGAAAAAGGAAAAAGGCGAGGGGAATCTGATGTTACAGTACATGAAATCCTTTGTACATAAAGAATTATGCTTAATTATTTATCTCACTACGTTACCAAGACACAAATAAATGCCAAATCTACTCTCAACCTTAAATAAATAAATCCAGACAGTCCTATAATGTAAATTTTCAGAGAGTTGTTGAAAGTCTTAACTTAATTAAACCTACATGTAGACATTTACATCTGAAAACCAAGATCCTAAGGAGGTTCTAACAGAACAGGAAGCTGGAAAAGCTGAATAAACTTGCTTCATTTTTTCTCTAGTGCTTATAAATCCTAAACATAAGCTTTATAAGCTTGCATTTAAAATTTGCCTTAGCAAAAGCCTCCCAGCACAGCTAAGCATTCTCTGAAAGAATAGATTTTCCTGATCTTAAATAGCACAATGAAAATTCTTCACTGTTCCCAGCACCAGATGTAAGCCCTGTGTTTTCAGAAACACCAGTCAACGCATGCATCCGAGTGTCTCTGTCAAAACAAAGCATGTTTGACAACAGCAACAGGAATTGTTGTGAAAAACCCTCCTGCTATGCAGACATCCCCCTGGAGCACAGAACTGAGCAAAGCCCACCTGCACTGCTGGGACTGGCCCTGGACATGCAGCCATGGACAGCTGCTCCTGTGGTGAGAACTTCACTGTCCCATTGCACTGATCTCCCTCTCCTTGTAAATTCCACACACTGTCCAAACAACCCCAAAATGTTCCAACTACTCCAACTGCCTTGTGAAAGCTGCATTGTGACAGGAGAGCGGGCAATAAAACTGGGAACTTAAGTAAACACTGCAAGTACGGTTTTCTTATTGCAGTTCCTATAAAAACACAGAAAACTTGGATATTAAGGGTCTATGGAGAACTTGTCTGTATGTGGGGAAACAGCTGCTCTCTTGTCCGTGCACTTGGTGCCCACCAATAATTCATTTTTAACAAGCATGCTTTGCCTTTATGCAGAAACAAGCTTCACAATTCCCAAACATAATGTCTGGAGAAAGATAAAATCCAAACACAGCAAAACACCATCCATTATCTTGGGATGGATTTCCCACTTCATGCGCATGGTAACTGATTTAAGTCACTACCAGTTCAGATTCAGCAGCAGTTCAACCTCAAATCCATTAAACTTCCAGGAAAGCTGTGTGATAACATGTCATTAAATAATGTCTTTACCTGAGCTCAAAGTAACACCAAACCAGGTATTTATCTTAGGTAAGATTTCAAACTAAGCTCTGTAGAAACAGGCAATTTTCTTTGTTGGATTTTTTTTTTCCACATGTTTAAAGTTTCTCTCTCTTCTGTGTGTGAGCAATAGGAATAATTAAAACAAAGGATGATTAGTAAAGTCATAATTTATTTGTATTATACAGCATTCAGGAAAAAACCCTTTCAGACCTTTAAAACCCACTAACTGCTAGGAATGCTTACACTTAACAGAAGTAAAAAATGCCATCTCAATTCCAAAGAACTTATTTTGCGTATATTTTCAGTAAGCGACACTTTAGAACCAAATATTCAGGAAGTATTAACCTAATATCTACACACGAAAAATATTGACTGCAAACAAATTCTACATAACTACAGAAGCTGAGACGTAAAGCTCTACTCAGAGGCAAAGGCTTTCCAGTCTCCTGATTAGCATGAACCAGGTAAGTTATGAGACGATAGAGAATTTATTGTTTTCTTCTTTAAGTAACACTGGTCTTTTCCTGAATTTTCCCAACTAAGTTGTTAAATTTTCTGCATGCAACTGTAATAAATTTACTTTAAAAATACCACCTGGTCTTCACTGGAGCAGTTGTACCACTTGAGTGTTGATTTAAAGTGAAAGATAATTATTGATATGTAGCAAAAAAGTGCAGCTCACAATAATTTTCGCTGTGAATTACAACTGCAGGAGCTTTTCTAAAGCACATGCACTGTATCTTTTCAGCAGAACCTTCACTCAAGACAAGTTCTTATTGCTAAGTACAGTCCATCTCCTCACCCACGGACCTGTTTGCTGCCACACCAGAGGATGTGCAGAGCTTTGAGAGCAACATTTAGCACTTCCTAATCCATCACTGCCAGGGCTCCCTGACAGGGCATTTATTCACACGAACTCATTGTTACTCAATTTGCTGCTCATCCCAGGTAAGAATTCAGTGATCTCGGCAGCCTCTTGGATTGGGATCATTTTTCAGCGTGGCTCCTGGCTGGGGGCTGGCTTCCAGCAGTGGGAGTTCTTGCTCTGCAGCACGACACTGCCACTGCATGAAGAGCTGATTTATGAATATGAAGCACCACTGGCACCAGGGGAGCAGCTCCAGCCACGAGAGACTCCTGAACACTCCGCCGGCTTCCGAAAGCTCAACTACACACTTCAAGTGCTTTAATTTTATGCATGCATTTCATTAAAAGTCTTGGCCAGAAGCTTTCCTAGACAAGCCAAGCAATCAGACAATCTTGCATCGTTTGCTGAAATCCAATTTTGTTCTTTGTCAGCATAAACAGTTTAATTTGATGGTCTCACTCCTGAGTAAGCACTGTGTACCTTTTAAATCTCCCTTGAAAGGCAGAACACCACTCTGTCCATCCAGATATACCAGCACACCAAAATAAAACTCAACTTCTCAACCACCTTTCCTATTTAATACCGAATTTCCAGAAGTTAACTAGCCAAAAACACCTACCCTGACTTAATAAACCGCCTTTAGAACATTTAGGAAAAAACCGCCAACAAACAACAAATTAGTCTAAATAAGACTGAAATACAATTCCAACTGCTATCTCCAATTTGACTTTTGATAGTTTCTCTGCTGTCTCAATTCTATCTCCTCTATATGCATTAGCTAAGTTTTTGCTAAAACATATCCTGGTCACAGGGTGAAGTGTCAGTGCACCACGGGTGGGAAGGTGAGGGACACTGATGCTGAGAAGGGCTTTGTCTGTCAGCACGGCCAAAAAGAACGTGTGAGCACCAGCCACACACCTGGTACTGCCCACAGCAAGCCGGAGCTTAAACTACAAGGAACTTAATCCACTGATATTCTACTTCCCACTCGTTTGAACTTAGTCTGCTACTACGCTATTTTTGGGGAGGGAAAGAGGAGCGGCCAGGGTTTCCCGACAGGCTGCGTTTTAAGGCTTTTAAAAGCGAGGCAGGGAAGGCAGCATGCGGGGAGCGGCAGCAGCACACAGGAAAGCAGGGCAGGGAAGGCAGCAGCACACAGGAAAGCAGGGCAGGGAAGGCAGCAGCACACAGGAAAGCAGGGCAGGGAAGGCAGCAGCACACAGGAAAGCAGGGCAGGGAAGGCAGCAGCACACAGGAAAGCAGGGCAGGGAAGGCAGCAGCACACAGGAAAGCAGGGCAGGGAAGGCAGCAGCACACAGGAAAGCAGGGCAGGGAAGGCAGCAGCACACAGGAAAGCAGGGCAGGGAAGGCAGCAGCACACAGGAAAGCAGGGCAGGGAAGGCAGCAGCACACAGGAAAGCAGGGCAGGGAAGGCAGCAGCACACAGGAAAGCAGGGCAGGGAAGGCAGCAGCACACAGGAAAGCAGGGCAGGGAAGGCAGCATGCCGGGAGCGGCTCAGGGCAGCGGCTCCCGCAGCCCCGCTCGGCCCCAGCCCCGGCTCCGTGCGGCGGGCCCGGCCCGCCGGCGCCACCCAGCGGCCGCACGCCGCCACCGCAGCGCCCGGCCCGCTAATTGCGAGCGTTAATCAAGGCCTCTTTACACCGCTACCCGCCCCGGCTCCGAGAGCCAGCAGCACAACAGGAACATTCACCACCTCCAGCAACAGCCTGAGCAGGTGTTCTAGCCAAAGATGCCAGCCAGAAACAGAAAATATTAATGAGAATCTATAAATATGTATTTTCCCAACACAGAAAGCAGAAAAGCTGCACCAGGCACAGGCTGACTGATCTACTAATCTGATAACAGTTGTTTTCAGAGCAGTTTTCTGATCTATTTATTTGGACTTTACATTACACTTCCATGGCTCTACCAAAAACAAGTTTCCATTTAAAATTATCTGAGTTTGCCAAATGAAACTCAAGTTCCCCAAGTGAAATTTGTATGAGGCACGACTTAGGACCATCTGCAAATGAAGTTTCTGCGGAATTTTTTTTTCTTTTAGAAAGATTTTGGGAATCCTGCAATTCTTGTGCTTTAAGGTGTGGAGCACACACAGAGCAACGTTCCCAGCAGCAGTTTTCTGGCAGCTGAGTTTTGTCCCAGCCCACATTTGCGAAGAAACAGAACAGTGCACTTGCCCTATAAATACAGGTACAATTTTATCTTTGTAGTGTGAGGCCCGCACAGCTCCCAGCAAACAATGGCATTTAAATAAAACCACTTTAAGTACCAACCGTTCCCCCACGCCGTGCCCCGAGGGAGCAGCACTCACCCATAGTGACATAGGGCAGCTTGTCAGTCGATCCGTGGGGGTGGATGCTGTACAGGTGGGGCCCCGTGACATCCACTCCCCCCAGCACCAGGGAGGCTCCGATGTAGCCTTGGTACCTGGGAGCAATGTTTGTCTGTGAGTCCGAAGCCCATGACTCACTTGTGGCTGCTTAACACAATACAGGCATTTGAGAACTGTTCCACACCTACCTGGGTAACAGCTCTGTACTAAACAGGCTGCTTTTACCAGCTGGGAGCAATAAATTAAGAAATGTACTAAAATACAGCTTATTTCGGTGTCCAGCAGGCAATGATTCTATTACAAATCACAGGAAACTCCCAGTTTTACAAGCTTGCACGTTACACTATTACTGGCCCAGCCTTCTCACCACAAAGATACACAACAGTTTTCACGGGTGTGATGAACAGTGTATTAAACTAATACCCTTCTGTTTTTGTTGTGTGATCACTGCATCGCGGCACAACTAATTCCCTAAAACCACAGGCTCGATTTCTCTTCCATCTCAGTTCAAAAGCCCATGAAGCAAAGACCAATTATGAAATCCTTCCTGAAGTCTTGTTATGAAGTTTAAGCAGCCTGAGACAGGATGCCCCTTAAGCATTATTTAGTTTTACGAGCAGGGTTAATAAACAAGAAATCACTCAGTTACCTGAACAGCATCTGCTTGAGCATCCGATTGGCCGTGACAACCCGTGGGAGCCGTCCCGTGGACAGGGAGTGGAGCTCCAGGTTGGAGGAGATCAGCTGAGTTGTCATCTCAGTATCAGCAGCTGTTCCGGCACCGCAGCAACTGAGGAACGTGATGAGCAAATGAGGGAAAGGAGCCAGAAACCTCTATGCTTCATGCAACAAGTAGAAATTTTCTCATTGTAAAATTGAGGGATTTAAGTTCTCACACAGTCAGAGAGCATGAAGCAAGAGAGCCTGCTTAAGTGTAGGTGGAATACCATGAACCCCCAAGCCTTGCTAATAAATGATTATTTTGAAACAGAGCTTAACATTTACTGCTAGTAAAGAACACGGCTAAAAAACCCAGTACCAACACCATTACAAAATAACGTACATAATAAACAACTTACTACACAACAAAAAACTGCAATACTTACTAGATATTAGGGGAAATGAAGTGTATTTTCGAACAGTTCTTGTCAGCAACAACCATGCCCTCAGTTGCTCTCGTATCCGCTCCGAGGACGATGCCATCCTACAGGAAGGCAGAATTATTCCCAAAGCCGCGACCTCCACAGGGGCCCCCTTCCCGGGGGCGGCAGGGGGGTTCGGGATGGGGCCGGGCACACCGGGGGTGACTCAGCAGAGCGAGGCCTCCGCCGCGGGCCCGGCCCGGCCCGGCCTCGTCCCCCGCCCGCCTCACCTTGAAGATGACGCCGGCGATGGTGGTGCCGGTCTTGCGCGGCGCGGGCACCCGCAGCCCCTTCTGGACGAGCTCGGCCTCCAGCAGAGAGTTCCTGCAAGACAGGAGGCGAGTGGAGCCGGGATGAGGGGTCCCCCCGCCGGCCCCCGGCCCAGCCCCGCGGCCCCCGCACTCCCCCCGGCCCGGCCCGGCCCTGCCCCGCTCCCCAGCCTCACCGAGAGCAGTTGTCGAAACTGAAGCCGCCGGCGGGCGCGCGCAGCACCGACACGGCCGCCATGTTGGGACGGGCGGGGCCGCGAGCGCTTCCGGGGCAGCGAAATGGCGGCGGGGCGGGGCGGGGCTCTGGGGGGCGGGGCGGGGCGGGGCTCTGGGGGGCGGGGCGGGGCGGGGCGGGGCTCTGAGGGGCGGGGCGGGGCGGGGCGGGGCTCTGAGGGGCGGGGCTCTGAGGGGCGGGGCTCTGAGGGGCGGGGCTCTGAGGGGCGGGGCTCTGGGGGGCGGGGCGGGGCGGGGCGGATGCCCGGGGGAGTGGAAAGCGACCCGAAAGTGACCCGAAAGTGACCCGCTGTCAACGGAATGGTTCTACGAAAGAAAAGAAAAGAAAAGAAAAGAAAAGAAAAGAAAAGAAAAGAAAAGAAAAGAAAAGAAAAGAAAAGAAAAGAAAAAAGAAAAGAAAAGAAAAGAAAAGAAAAGAAAAGAAAAGAAAAGAAAAGAAAAAAGAAAGGAAAAGAAGGGAAAAGAAAAGAGAAAAGAAAAGAAAAGAAAAGAAAAGAGAAAAGAAAAGAAGAAAAGAAAAGAAAAGAGAAAAGAAAAGAAAAGAAAAGAAAAGAAAAGAGAAAAGAAAAGAAAAGAAAAGAAAAGAAAAGAAAAGAAAAGAGAAAAGAAAAGAAAAGAAAAGAAAAGAAAAGAGAAAAGAGAAAAGAAAAGAAAAAAGAAAAGAAAAGAAAAGAAAAGAGAAAAGAGAAAAGAAAAGAAAAGAGAAAAGAGAAAAGAAAAGAAAAGAAAAGAAAAGAGAAAAGAAAAAAGAAAGGAAAAGAAGGGAAAAGAAAAGAGAAAAGAAAAGAAAAGAAAAGAAAAGAGAAAAGAAAAGAAAAGAAAAGAAAAGAAAAGAAAAGAAAAGAAAAGAAAAGAAAAGAGAAAAGAGAAAAGAAAAGAAAAGAAAAGAAAAGAAAAGAAAAGAGAAAAGAGAAAAGAAAAGAAAAGAGAAAAGAGAAAAGAAAAGAAAAGAGAAAAGAGAAAAGAAAAGAAAAGAAAAGAGAAAAGAAAAGAGAAAAGAAAAGAGAAAAGAAAAGAAAAGAGAAAAGAAAAGAGAAAAGAAAAGAAAAGAAAAGAAAAGAAAAGAAAAGAAAAGAAAAGAA
Source organism: Corvus hawaiiensis (assembly GCF_020740725.1). Classification (NCBI taxonomy): domain Eukaryota; kingdom Metazoa; phylum Chordata; class Aves; order Passeriformes; family Corvidae; genus Corvus; species Corvus hawaiiensis. Next base: position 1,105,187 of record NC_063233.1, on the reverse strand, counting down.
ACGAGAAAAGAAAAGAGAAAAGAAAAGAAAAGAAAAGAAAAGAGAAAAGAAAAGAGAAAAGAAAAGAAAAGAAAAGAAAAGAGAAAAGAAAAGAGAAAAGAAAAGAGAAAAGAAAAGAAAAGAGAAAAGAAAAGAGAAAAGAAAAGAAAAGAAAAGAAAAGAAAAGAAAAGAAAAGAAAAGAAAAGAGAAAAGAAAAGAGAAAAGAAAAGAAAAGAAAAGAGAAAAGAAAAGAGAAAAGAAAAGAAAAGAAAAGAGAAAAGAAAAGAGAAGAAAAAAGAAAAGAGAAAAGAAAAGAAAAGAAAAAAGAAAAGAGAAAAGAAAAGAAAAAAGAAAAGAGAAAAGAAAAGAAAAAAAAGAAAAAAGAAAAGAGAAAATATACCCATTTTCAAAGTTACAGGAGTTCTGCTGTATGTCGGGATCACTAAAATTAATTTAGTGTTTTCTGAGTAAACTACATCCAACCTCCAGTTTAACTTTTCCTACAGTGTCCCGACCCAATAAAGGAATGCTCAAATGTGTCCATAGAGAACAGAACTTCTGGCCACATCTGCAGAAAGAAGGATGTGCTTTAAAGCAAGGCAGAGAGTGAGATTTTTCCGAAGTCTAAGACACATATAATTGCTTTATAGATATATAATTTCCTGAAATTAAAAATCTTATTGATTAAAAAAAATAAAGTGTCATTTGCTCCTAACATTAAACATTAATTACTTGACACCCTTTCTCTTGTAGGAAAATGAATCTGGGGTCCCCTGTGTCCAACCAGATCTGCACGTCTGCACTGTCCCTCCTAATTATTGAAAAATTACTGTTTTCCATCAGGGTGTTCTTCAGATGACCAACAAAAATGGGTTGGGTGGGCAAAGCTACTGGGCAATGTCTACTTTTTCCCCCAATGCTCAAAAATACTTGCCAATGGGAGAGAACAAAAACAGCCACGGGGAAGAAACCCAAATGCCAGCTTCTTTCTTAATTGTGCCAGTCTTGCAGAAAAAAAGCCACCAGACCAGGCAAGACCATCCTTAAGGTAAAAACACAGAGAACCTGCGCTCTGCACACTCGTCTCCCCTTCTTTCAGCCCCTGGGTAACAGAAATCTCACGGTTTTGTACACTGGCAAAGCTGGGAAGCTGTCTGAAAGACAGAATATACTGCTGCCAGATGCTCTTTTTTCATTCTAACACAGTTGTTTTTCTCTTCACTTGATAAAGTTAAAATAAACAGTCTCTGGGGTGAATTAGAGGCATCAAAATTGGATTGGCATATAAACTGTAGAGCAGTTGGTGGTGGGGAGTCTGGGGAGAAGGAAACAGCAGGTTGTAGCTAGAGGGGACAACAGCTTTATTTCCCTTTTGGTCCTTGACAACTAAGCAGATGTCCTACAATTATTGTTTTACCTTCTAGAAATATAGTGCCTTCTCCCATCCTCCCAGGCACACGACTGGCCCTTCTACAGATGTGCAGGTACATCTCCTCCCGGTTGAAAGACATCTTGGTGCACCACTAGCTCCATCTATTGCTGGGTAACGGCTGGCTGAGAGTCAGACAAATCCTTGTTTCTCCCTCAGCTTTCTGGGATACCTATTTCCAGTCCCATTAATATAGATACAACTGATGGTCTAAAGAATAAGATCTTCTCTGATCATCTGCCACGGGCTTTTTCACACCTGCTGTACTGTAGACTTTCCTTCTGGGTTGATGCCCCCCACTGTAGACACAGGTGTCTGTTGAAGTCCTTGAGAGCCCTTTGGTGCAAGTGGCCCTAAACCCTGACAGCAGTGACGGGAAATAGGAGGTGTCCCTGGGCATCCCCTCTGTCACTGGGCACCCACTGTGCGGGGTGGGGGGATGGTGCCATTCTGAAAAGCTTGGGAAGTCCAAAAGTGTGCAGAAGAATAAACACCGGGGAAGAGAGTGTCAGGTTCAAATGATTTTTAAGGTTCTGGTCCCATCTATGAGGGAGTGTTTGCATCGTCTCCTGACAGACAGAAAATGGTCTGTTCAGCAGTGGCTGTTTAGCAGGAGGGAGGTCAGCCCCACACAGATACATCTGGGAACACCTAGGGCTGCACACCCCAGAGCTTAACTTGCTACGATGAACTGCGCTCAAGCCTGAAAAACGCAAACTTTTCTCTTTATTTTTTTTAAAGCAGTCCTGAAGTCTGTTTCTAGCCTTAACAAAGCTGCAATCCAGGTTTATCATCCTACAAGACATCTGACGGGGAAGTTAAATAGCACTCCAGACACATTCTTTAAAACTTACTTGGGATAGGAGGAATGTTTTGTGTTATCCCAGCAGGTGGGCATTGGAGCTGAGGTCTGTCTTCATTCTGTGTGTGCAATGTATAAACTCCCAGGTATTTTGGGGTCTGCACTGACACCTGCCTGGTTTCCCAGCTTTGTGCTCAGTGCTTTCTCAAAGCGTGAATGCCAAATGACATCTTAAATTCTTGGACCTTTTGAAGAGACATTGGGTAACTTGGAATGTTTAACTAAATCTGCAGTACAGTTTTACTCTGCAAAGCTTGCACCTGCTCTTGCAGTATGAGAGGCAAACGTGCTGTTTCAGGCTAACGAGAGGAAATCATCAAGCAATTTTTTGCTCTCTAGAATAAAGGAGTCAGAAAAAGTCAAGACTTACCAGGCGAGGCTGGGTCCTGCACCACCCACCCAGCCCTGCACAGGACAGCTTTTCATTAGAGCTGGTCAGAGGCAATGCAAACTGGCCAGGAACTGGAAGCACTGATGGTGCTCCTGACCCCTCATCACGGCTGTGTCTGGTGCATAATCCAACACATTCTTGGTTGGTGTGTGTTCCTAACTCCTGAACTAGCCAGCAACTCCTGTAATGTCCCAAGGTGAACTTGTGTTAGGAGTGGAGCCAGGCAGGGAGATAATCGCTGAACTGGAGAATAAATGCACCATGTGTCTCTCCTGTTCCAAACCACTCTAATTTCAAACATCTCGCCTCAACAACGATCTGTTAACGAGCTGCAAGCCAAGAATCTGTCAGAAGAATTTAAATACAATTCTGACAAGATCAGAACTAGATAGAATCGAACTTTACCAACCTGTGGCTAAACCAAAGCTAATCCAGTAAGTGCTTGCCCAGGTCACGACAGAAGGTGAGCTTGCTGGGATCTCCCTCATTGTAACGGAAACTTCCAAAAGCAGAATTATTTGAGATATTTAAATTCATTAGAGGAAATAGAGTGTTGACTTGAGTCCAAGAGGGTGCCTTCATTCCTCTGAAAACTGAAAAAAGAGGTTGAAGCTGGAGCAGACAAGTGGTGCAGGCAAGGGGATGATGTAGTGAGATGTGAAGTAAGTTCCAAAGAATTTCTGAAAGACCCATTTTCTGAATGGGAATGGCTTCTGGCAGAGGTGTAGATGTGAGAACAGACTGTCTCCCTCCATGGGACAGGATGTCGGTAAAAGGGATGTGAGGTGGGGAGTCCATCCAGGCTGGGAATATACACTTGATTTGTCTGAACTCCAAAACTGTGGAGACATCCGGGGCTCAGCTGGACACAACGTGCTTCCTCTTTCTTGACATCTGTGTTCCTGTAAACTGATGTGGAGCTGCTTATGCCAGTTATTTGTAGACCCTCCTGTCTTGTGACTGACGTGATTAAACCCAGTAAAGAGATTGTTTCTTTACTGCCAGGTTCCTGCAGAGAAGACTTGGGCCATCTGCTTAATGGTCTGTTGCGTTTCTGGCCGCTGGTGCTGTCGCAGTGGCTGGAGCTCTGCTGTTGTGCAACAGCCACGTATGGAAAGCTTTATCCTTTAATGTGAAAAATGGGAAAGACAGATGCAATCTGGGTCTAATATTGTTCTTGTATGTTTTCCTCACATCTCTCAGGAGCTCTCTTGCTGCTGCCTTTCCTCACTCTGAGCACCAGAGCTCCTCTTTTTACTTGATAAAGCAAGTGCAGTCACTGTCCCCCAAAGCCATATCCCTGCCTCAGGGTGTTCCTCAGGAGGATATGAACCATCTCCCCATGATGGTTGTGACCTGCCTGTACATATCGACACCTCACAGAAATGACAGTTTGTGGAGTTTTTCCTGGCTGTGATTCCAGGCTCAAGTAGATGCACAGTGGATGTCTGGTTAAACCAGAAAAACCCCTTTATTGGAAAACTATGGAAAAAAGATATCAGAAAGATTTAGTGTTTCAAGGAGGATAAGAACCAAATGCCCTGTCTTGCTGGTAGGAGGATGGGAGATTTAGGAGTAGTTAGTAGCATGAGAAAACAAACCACCAAAAAGATGAATAATACAGGCAGCTCCTGTTTTTTCTATTAAGTTTCTAGGCTACACAGTTTTGTTATAAATGATGGCACTAAATAACCAGCCATGCCCAAGCTCCCTGAAAGGCTCTGTAATATCAGCAGCTGATGTCCCACTGCGCAGGGACACAATTGGGTCTGTTCCTCCAGACAATACACCTGTCAGTGGGAAACAGAAAGCTGGCAATTAGCGGGGAGGCTCTGTGTTGGGCTTTCATCCCAGACAATGAGAAGGGCCTGGAAGAGCGAGATTAAGGCTGGCGTGTCCACATGAGATTGCTGAAACGAACCTCACTGAGACTTGGGGGCATTTAAGAAGCAAAACCAAGAAAATAAAACCCTGGTTAAATCTAAGTCTACAAACAAGTCTAGAAAGCAAAATCCTGGAACAGGATCCTTTGCATTAGAAATGTAAATCTGGAGTTGTAGAGGAAACTTTCTTCTCAGCTGAGATGTCTTGTAGTTGTCAGTGTATCACAGGAAATTAAACCAAGTGGGGTTCTGCACTCAAGAATTGAAGAATTCTGGGTGTTCTGCATTGCTCAGCCAGGACCAGGACTAAGCACCAACCTCCACAGACAAGAATTTTTACCTAACTAATGCAAGTTCCAAGCCTGGGGACTCCATACCTTGCACTCTGAATGCTTAAAGATCTCCCAAATTACTGGCCCTACAAAGGCCCTGAAAGCAATGCAGCAGCAATGCACTGACACAAGTAGTGTCAGCGACTGCTTGTGACCAGTCCTGAACCTGGAAGGGACCAGCTGTTAGAAAGGAACTCATTTGGTCAGCAAGTCTCAAACATTTTTTCTTCTGGTGCAGGTGTTCTTCCAACACACAGGAATCGGGAAAGCTGGAGGAAAATTAGGAAAATCTTTTCCTTGCTATCCGCTCTGGCTTCCCAGGGATGTAATTTAGGATTGCCACACGCCATAATGCAGTGGGTGGGGGTCTCCAGTGGTTACACCCGTGCAGTGCTTTGAGCATAGCTCAAAGCAGGGGCACAGCTCCCATTGCAGAGCTCCTGCACGTCCCTGTTCACCAGCGGCTGAGGTGTGATTGCTGTGGTGAGAGCAGGTCACCTGCTGCTGACAGGGGCACGGCAGGGTGAGGGCTGCAGGGAGAAGTGTACATTTTCTGTGTGAGGAGGTGGTTGGTACAGGCAGGCTCTTGAGACCTCCGTAGGTCACTCTGTCCCCTTGGGGAGGTATTGCTCTGCCTGTGACCTTGTGCCCTCTCCCCTCAGCTTCCTGGGGGACATATCCATCACCTACCAGGCTCTTGGTGTGAAGCCTGTAGCATCAGGAAGTTTGGTCAACCCTGATGTGACAGATTTGAAAGGAGAAGGGAAGAGGAAACTAAGAGAACTAGACAAATAATGGCGTTGCCAAACATGCGGGTGTCTGGCCATAAAATCACATCAGTGCAGACCTTCAGTGTGCAGGAGGAACTTGTTTGGATACCTGAAGAAATAGCTTGAGCACGTGTCCTCTCTGTCCCTGCCCTGCTGTGAATGGGAAATGGCATCTGCCATCCCAAGTCCAAACTGTGCACTTGACGACTCCGTCATGGCCAGTCAGCGGTCCCTGTGCAAGTACAGACCAGTTTTCTAGGTAAGGTGAGTGTGGAGGTCAGGTGGTGACACTGTCCAGAGGGGCTGGGAGAGTTGTCTAGATTTTTCCAGGTACTGCTGCTTCTGATAACTTGATCCATGTGAGAGTGGTAAGAGCTTGCTTGGAGTGACAGAGATGGGATGTCCTGCACCGATGGCTTCCTGGGGGCAGGAACAGCAGGAAGTTGTACTGCGACCAGAGCACTGCAATGCAGGGTTAATTACTTCCTGAATGCTGATGAATCTTCTTTTGGGAGAGCTGACCCAGAGATCCCACAGCAGCACAAGCCAGGAGCAGCTTGTGAAACATTCAGATGTGTGAAATTGTAAAATAATTGAGACATGGCAGCTGTGTGACACGCTTTCACAGCCCCAGTACTGGGGAGGGAGGTAAGTCTGCACCTCTTCCGCTGGTGCCTCCTGAGTCAGTCCTTGGCAAACCCTGCCTTGGCTTGAAACTGATTCTGATGGAAGTTTGGGTGACACTAAACTCAGTGAGGAGGAGTTGGGTTAGAGAGAGTGTCAGTTATGAGCAGTAAAAAGCAGGGGGAAAAAAAAGACTGGAGGAGAATAACATCTACAACTGTGCTAGGGGAATGCTGTTTTGAAGGATAACTCTGCAAGAGACAGGCTTGCACATGACCGAGTGATCTCTGACATGTTCTGTGCTTTGTTCCGTTTCTCAGTGCATCTTGCTCACACACATGGCTTCTACTCCATTTGGCAAATATTTGATTTATAAAGATTAACATGTTGCTCGCCCATGTGCTGGGAAGCTCTTCCAAGGGTTGTGTGAAAGATGTGCCTTGAGGGTGGCAGCTCAGGGTTTACTCACTGCTAAGGAAACGTTCCTTAAACTGCACCTGAGCTGATTGTTTAAATTGACTGAGTGTAAACAGAACTGCCATCTCTTCCAAACCAAACTAACCCAGAGTGACAGCATCACCCAAATGGCACAACACAACTTGCCCTTTGCTCAGCTGCTTGTTAGAGAGATTTACCAGCATTAAAAGTGCTTGGGGATTTTGCCATCCAAACATCCCGAGGTCGTATATCTGCTTGCCAAGGTCTTCATGTGCTGGATGGACACCTCTTAACTCTAGGAACTCTCTCATTTCTAATTTATGTTAAGATGTAGGAATGAAGGTGATTCCAGAAACCGTAGTTGCCCTAAGGAGAGAACCGACTGTCTTTGTGGGAATTAGTGCTGATACAATGAGGAATCGCCAGCACTGATGGCAACGAATCTGCTCCATGGCAAGGAGCAAACAGATGGCAGTGCCCATGTGTGCATAGAAATCCTCTGGAGAGCCAGGAGGTCCAAAGGAACCACGCTTTCTGGGCTGTGCTCTTTGGGGCCTTTTCAGTGTGATTTTAGGTGAAAGCACAATGAGATGCCAACTATTGGTTTCCACTTGCTGGCTGTGACCTTTTCTTTGAAATGCCAGTGATGCTTTCTTGCCAGGGTCTCTAGAGCCATCCTTGATGCCAGCCAAAGCATCAAGTCTTATTTGAAAGTCCAGTGCATACTTAAGGAAATTAGTTCGTGTTTAAATCCAGATAACTTTTCTAGGTGAGGTCGGAAACTTGGGTGGCATTCAGTGATCATGGGAAACTTCCCTTCACCTTTCTGCATGTGCGCAGAGGAAGGTTTATTTGTATATACAGGGAAGAGTGAGGCTGAGGACTGGATCCCATTTCTAATGCTACTGGAAAACTCTATTTTGTGCTCTTACAAAAGGTGATTCATTCTGTCTAAGACACAGGCACAAAGAATACAGTTTTGCTGTCTGCTGGGAAACTCTAACTCTCATTAAACCTAATCCAGCCCTAAATTTGAAATAATTTTGCACTTTCCCTCTGAAGATCTTTGGCGTAAAGTTGTGCTCTGCTTCATGCCCTTTGCTCCTTCTATTACCGAAGGAAGCAGGATCCAGTTTTGGCCAAACCATGGTGAGCAGCAGAGCCTTCTCCAGTGCTGCCATGCTGTTGGCAGGCCTTTGGCGCTCCGTGCCACACTGTCCAGGAGTGCCAGGCCATTTCCCAGCTGGCAGTGGTGACTAAGCAGCCCGGAGCAGCTGCCTCCAAGGTCCATTCTTTTGTGGGAGATTTATTGCCGAGAGCAGAGGCGTTGGGATGGGAAAATTTCCTTCATTCCCAGGCGAAGACCCTGAAGAACAAAAGCCAGTTGCCGGTGAATCCATGGTGTGATTCAAGCATTTACTGGGACGGGAGGAGTGGGAACTGTGTGCCTGTTGCTGTAGCAAAAGTGAGTGGGCATCAACTGAAGGAGCAGCTCTGGCTGGTGAGGTGGGGAGTGCCACAGCCATGGGGGTGACCTGGACCCTCCAGCCTTGGCATTCTCCCCGGGGCAGCTGCAGGCCTCGGAGTGAGGAAACGCCAGAACGCTGAAGCTGCTCGGTGAGGACATTGCCCCAGGAACATGCTGGACATCTCCAGACCTGTCCCTCTTCACCTGTGCTCCTGGGCTGTTTTGGGCTCTTGCAACTGTGAGGACCCCTGGTAACTCCCCCACTCCCTGATTTCTTTGCCATGATCCTGTGCCAGACTTTCTGGGAAGGTTTATTGGACACTTCTATGGAGCAGTGACTTGCCAGGGAAGAAGATCCTAGTGCTGCTGGCACAGCGGAGCAGGGAGGGTTGTGAGTGCTTTGCTGTCAGGGCGAGGGTGTCGGCAATGAGGTGGGCTGGAGGGGCGTCCCGGGGTGCGATGTGGGGTGAGGACGCGGGCAGTGGGGTACGGGCGCCCAGCAGCACCCCGGGGACTCGGTGTCGTCGTCCCGCTGCCCAGCGGGCCCGGTGCGGGGAACGGCGGCACCTTTTATGTGCGCCGGTCGCGGAACTGCCGCGGAGCCGAGCGGGGCTGCGAGGGGCGGTGGCGGAGTGCGGAGTGCAGAGCGGGGTGCGGGGTGCGGAGCGGGGTGCGGGGTGCGGGGTGCGGTGCGGGGTGCGGGGTGCGGAGCGGGGTGAGGGGTGCGGGGTGCGGGGTGAGGGGTGCGGGGTGCGGTGCGGGGTGCGGGGTGCGGGATGCGGAGCGGGGTGCGGGGTGCGGGGTGCGGAGCGGGGTGCGGAGCGGGGTGCGGGGTGCGGGGTGCGGGGTGCGGGGTGCGGAGCGGGGTGCGGAGCGGGGTGCGGGGTGCGGTGCGGGGTGCGGGGTGCGGGGTGCGGGATGCGGAGCGGGGTGCGGAGCGGGGTGCGGGGTGCGGTGCGGGGTGCGGGGTGCGGGGTGCGGGGTGCGGAGCGGGGTGCGGAGCGGGGTGCGGGGTGCGGAGCGGGGTGCGGGGGTGCGGGGTGCGGGGTGCGGAGCGGGGTGCGGAGCGGGGTGCGGGGTGCGGGGTGCGGGGTGCGGGCCCGCTGCGGTTCCCCTCTCCGCCGCTCCGGACAGCGGCAGCTGCGCTCCGCCGCCCCGCCGGGCTGTCGCGCTTGTCCCGCTGCGACCGTGCCGGAGCCCGGCCCTGCCCGGGCTCCCCAGGGCGGCCCCAGACCCGGGGTGCCCTGAGTCACTGGGCGCTCCCCACTGGGTCACCTGGCACTCCCCACCGCCCTGTTTTTTCTGCCCAAACCGGGCACTGGGTTTCCCCTGCACCATCTCCAGGGCCCTCCTTGGAGAAGCGGACACAGGAGGCTACAAGCGCAGGCTGAGGAGCGGGAGGTTGGCGGTGCCGTGGCTCCCTCTCACCCCGGAGATTTGTACTTTTCGTTGAAGGGCCCGGAGCTGTGTTCGGTGCTTCCAAAGTCAGTGCTGAGCTTTGGAAGACTGTGAACACAGAGTCTCTTAGCAGCAGAGTGCTTAAATGTGGTTTTACAGCGCACACGGGAGAACCCCGATGAGAGCAGAGATCGCTCGCAGCTGGCTATGCCAGTGCCCAGAGCTTTAGGGCTTGTTTGCATTGGCGCTCGCATTGCCAGGTTCCATCTTTGTGTCTTTACGTACCCTAATCTATGACTTTACTAGGTTTTTTACTGCCGTGCACCCGGGGTTTCCTCCCCCTGGGGCGGAGGTGGGCAGGTGGGGGCTCACTGCCAAGCCCTGACGTTGGGCAGCTCCCCGGGACTGCTCTGTGATGCTGGGCTCTGTGTTTGGGCTCATGAGGCTGGATTTACTGCTCTGCAGGGTCTTTTCTGGTGCTCTGTTCCTGCAGATTTTAAAGGCAATGAGAGAAGCTGCCAGTGATGCAACACTGTTTAATGATGCCATTTATGGTGGCTTTTTTATTTAGTTAATGCAGATAAAGCGGCTCTGCAATCTTGCCTGTTCATTAGTATTTCACATCTATGTTTTATGCTTAATTATTTTGTATCCTGCAAACAAATGTTAAACTGAGACCTTAAGTTCTTCAAGAAGAACTGGGAATTCTTTGGATAAGATACTATCCAGGACAGGTATTTCAGAGGGAGTAGTTTTCTCCTTTTTGTTTCGAGACTTTCTGAAGAAAGCAGCCTTTCCAGGGAACTGGCTTTCTGCAGAATACTTCTGTCTCTGTGATGCATCTCCAGTAATATTTTATTTATTCTAGCAAAGGGTGAAATCTTTCCAGCTGGTCAGCATGTTTAGGAGAGACTTGAGACCTGATTCTTGTTTCTTCAGCTTTCTGGTGAGTTTTACCATTGTTTTTTCTTTGTTCTGGGGATTTAAGATAATATTAATGTTTCTCTGAATGTTACAACACATCCTCTCCACCAGGCTGGTCTGTCCAGGAGTCTCCTTGCCTTTGCAGCCCTTGCCAAGAACCAGACTTCTAAAGGTTAGTATTTTTATCAGCACTCTCTATGTGTTTTACAAGCAATATCCAGCACAGAGAAACACAAGGTGTCTGGTGGTGCAAACAAAGGTAAATAAACTTTTTCTGTTACCCTGTTTTGTGCCTAAAATGCTGTTTGCAGATCTGGCATTTGCCAGGCTGTTTGCTCAGCTGCTTCTCTGTGCCCCACTGCAACTGCAAACCAAGCAGATTATTTTGTGCCTGCAGATTGCATCTGCAAGTGCAGAAGCTCGGAGGAGCTGGGAAGTGGGGATAAAGCAAAGAAAGTTGTTTTTACATAGCTGCTTTGAACAAGCTTTTGAGGGCCATCCCGGGGCTTAGCAGAGTGAACTTTTCCTTTGTGCTGAGCTCGGCGGGGTTTGTGTGTCCCACGGGCGCGTGCCCCGCTCCAGCCCTGGGCCAGGGAGCTGCTTTGGGAGCAGACTGAGGTGTCCCTCAGTTCAGGCCCATTATAGTCTGAGCTTGTCTGTCACACTGTGCCCACCGACCTGCCCAAGGGCTGCACGGGGAGATGAGCTCCTGCCAGCGGCTCCTCCAGGATGCACCAGGCAGTTTTTAACAGTGGGCTGGAGAGGCTTTCTGTTTCTCCATGCTTTGTGTGTCTTTCTCCAGGTTTTGCTCCCGTCACAATTGAGACTTCAAGACACACGTATGAATATGTGGCCACTGCTTTGGACTGGTGGCAAGCTGACAGGTACTGTGAGCAGCGCTTTGCTCAGCTGCTCTTTGAACCCCAGGACAGTGAGCAAGACTCTTTCAGCAAGCTACTGCAGTCCCACCACATCAGAGGTTCCGTCTGGCTAAAGGAAAGGGACAGTGTCCTGCACAAAACAAAGAGGAGACGTGAGTATAAGCGGACATCAGCTATTTGGAGACATGTTTTCATTCTGAAAAACATGACTGGAAAAGCTGTCACTTATTTTTTTATTGTCACTTTACTGGCCTGTGCTTCTTCCTTTCTGCTGACTGAAAATTCTCCTTCTAGGGGGCCATACTGTACCAGTCCTGGTATTCAGAGACAAAACAGACACAAAATATGTGAAGGTGCTCTCTGACTTCCCAGCACTGCCTGCTGTCACAGCCTGTGCCCACCTGCAGTGGGACACCAGGACCCAGGAGATTGCTACCATCTTCTCCTATGCCGTGCCTGCTTTCATTAATGAGTTCCAGCTCCGTGGCTTTGTGGATGAGGAAGGCTTTGTTCGGTTTGCTCTCATAGTCCATGGGCACCATTCCCCTTACCTGCCTGTGTTCCGTGCTGACGGACAGTGGCATCACTTCTGCGTGACCTGGCAGCAGGAAAATGGGGCCTGGGCCATCTATGCCGATGGGAAAAGGAGGGCATCTGCCAGTGGTTTATGTTCTGTGGGGCCGTCTGCCCCCCAGGCCATCTTTGGCCAGGGGACCTTCATAATTGGGCAGGATCAAGATTCCCTGGGGGGCACCTTCAGGGCGAAGGAGTCCTTCAGTGGCAACATCACTGACTTGCACATCTGGCAGAAAGTCCTCGGTGCTGAGCAGATTGAGAAAGTTCGCTCGTGCTGGGTGGTAGAGCAAGACCTTGTTTTTGGGTGGAGCTCAAACGCTCTGGAGGTAGAGAGCACCGTTCAGGCAGTGACCATGCAGCTTCTTTGCCCAGGTAAGTCTCAGTATCCTCGTGAGTTCAAGCCCCTCTGCAGAGGGAGGGTCAGCATGCAGGGGCAGTCCAAGAAGCCAGTCCCATCCTCAGAGAGGGAACTTGTTGCAGTTTGTGGAATGATGCTTCTCCTATGGGAAGAAAAGCAGAAACACATTCAGAGCTGGGCTGGGCAGTTTACACATTGTACTTGAAGTCACAGTCATCAGGAAAGCCTTGGTCATTAGAGACCCCTGCAATGACCCTGCCACAGATGGCTGCTCCAATGCCTTCGATGTTCCCTGGGTTTGCACATCCAGTCCTTCAACACTCTGCTGGGAGGAGGGACTCAGGCTCTCAGCCAGGCTGGGGTGACAATACTGATCAGTCACGAACTCAGGACTTGGCTCTGCCACCTCCCAGTTCCTTCTGGAGAGGACGTACCAGCTGGGAGCCATTTCTGAGCCCAGTCCTTGCTCTGCTCTGGCTCTGGGGCGACTTAAGGCACAGCCCACAGCATTTGTTGTACTGGGGTTTGTGGATTGCTGCAGGAAAAGTGATACCTGCTGGGGATGGCGTGTCCCTGGGAGACCCAGCCCTTCTGTCTGTGTGTGTTTCCACAGGGCCTGTTGAGGAATGCAGAGTTTTGGAAGTTGGCAGCCGTGGATTCAGTTATGCATCTTGTTTGCAGACTTTGCCTTTCATCTGTCGCTACAGCAAGGGTACAGCATCTGTTAGTTATTTATCCATTGCTTCCACTGCACGCATTCCCAGAGGTCCCAGCTGGGGTGGTGGCCAGGGATGGGGGAGGCCCTGTGCCTGCTCTGAAGGGGTCATATGCAAAACCCACTGGGGCTGGCACTTTGCTTCAGCTGCCTGCACTCTGGCAGGGGGTTTGGCTCTTCCCCAGCTGAGCAGTGGTGGTACACATTCCACAACCTCTGGATGCAGTGCTGTGGAGTGCCTCCCAATCCAGGCATCTCCAGACTCATTGGCCAGGGGAGCATGGGGAGAGGCAGAAAAGGAGTGTTAAACTGTCTCTCCAGATGGTATCTTGTGCTAAAAATAAAATACAGCTGTGAAGTCTCCTTGTCCTGCCTGTCCCGCAGACCTAGCCACCATCTGAGGACCATTGCCCAGGCTTTGAACATGGCATGTGTTAACCACACTGTTGGACGCTACAGCAGTGGTTCTGGTTCTGGTTTATCCCCAGATGCGTACTGGCAACTGAAAAGAGCTCAGCTGGAGTCCAGTCACTCGCTCGCCAGCCGTGTGAACACCCTTGCAGTAAGGACTGTGGTGAGTCCTGCAGCCCCAGCAGTGACAATTGGCACCTGGAGCAGGTGGGAGCCGCTGGGGGGGGGGACATGCTGACACTTGGTGCTGTTTGAAATCACTTTGCCAGCAGTTGTGCCTGTGACTTTTTCTGAGCTGCTGTTGGAGATTGTGACCAACACAGCTGTAACTTGTGCTGTGATCAAACAAGCAAAGTGTTGCTTCAGATTGACTCATCTCACTGAGGACAAGAGTCTGGACAAGAAATCCCTTCCCCCAGGATATTCCTGGTTGGCCAGACGGGAGTCCTGGTGCCAGCAAGGGCATGCAGGGCATTGCTAAGGCACAGCTGATGATCAGGGAGAGTCAGGGCTCTGCACTGAAATAAACCATCTTTTCCGTGACAGATTCCTGTCAGCGTCTTCACCAGTGATGTGCAAGACATGAACCTCTCTGTGGCTCTAGATGCTCTTGATGTCTTGGCAACTGTTCTGAGAGAAGGAGAACTGCCCAAGCTTGAGCCACCTGACCTCCTTGCAGTGCTTCAATTACTAAAGCAAGTTTCAGATATAGAAGTCCAGGAGGGAGATGAGCTGGAGCTGTTGGAGCAGTTGGGCCAGTATTACACAGAAATAACTGAGTTAATTCTGGAAGAGCAGAATACTGGGACATGGTCATCGATCAGCCAGGTAATGGTGTCATAGGTCTGACTCATCTGTTCATCCTTGGCCTGCTGGTCTTGCACGGTCACGTATAGCTTTTGTGGCCATACTCTGGGGCATGTGAAAATGCTGCAGGCACGGGCATGGAGCGTCTTCACCAACACAGATCAGGGCCAGCTGCTTTCCTGGTGCTTCATCTGTTCTTGTGCAAGTTCTTGTGCAAACAAGTGCAGTGCAGCGTAGTGGCGCCTTCCTTACAAACCCCTCCAGTGGTTGACTCAGCTCCCTTCAAGCTTCTCCACTTTGTCAGCCTGGATTGACAGTTTGCAGATTCCTGGTGCTGTGTAGTTTCCTTGCTCCCACATCCTGCTGTCTGGCAGGGCAGCGCCCTTCCCTTTACAGCGTGTTGTGTTTTCTGTGGATGGGCTGCCAAGGAGCTGTTTGTCATCAGCCCCCACACTGCTCAAAACACCATCAGGCTTTGCATGAGGGATTTCCATCATCCCACCCCTGTGAGGTTTTTCTCCATTCTCACGTGTGTTTTTTATGCCTGGTACAAGGTCTGCACTCTACACCTGTCTCTGGAAAATGTGTGAGACAGTGTCTGGCCTGGCCAGTGCCCCAGGAACCACCAGGGACATCCAGAGATGAAAGGATGCCGAGCAGTTCAGAGTTTGCCTCATTGTTCACAGTTGCTCAGGTCTCCATGGCCACAGTCACTCACAGCTTCTCAGCAGCGGCATAAACCCAGCACTGGCCCAGTGTAACTGGTGCAGCTGATTCATTGCTGGGGGAGAAGAGTGGGAGCTGTGCACTACAGGGGTGGCACTTGTGTATCCAGCACACGCAGGACCCTGGGAGATGGGGCCACTCTTCTGCTGCCCTTCAGCTGCAGAGTCTATTTCTGGGTGAAACCTTTTCCAGGAAGAGCAGATGGTTGCTCTACAGCTTTGCAAAAATCAGGAGTCAAGTCTAAAGATCTTTCTTTCCAGAAGCTCATTTAGTTATTTATTTCCATGCTGTTATAATGGCTTTTTATGCTGAACAGCAAGTTTCCCTCATTGCTAGACTCGTCTCCTTGCTGAAGGAACTGGGAACATCCCTCAGTAAAAAAATCACAGAAAAGCAAAGCCAAAGCCTCAAGTCCCAACTTCTCTTTTTTCTGCCAAGGACCAAATATTTAAGGAAACTCTTGTGAGCTGTGGGAAGGGAGGGCTGATGGTGCAGGTGCTGATTTCCATCGGTCTCTCTCTCTGTCTGTTTGCAGGTTATCAGGGGGCCCATGGCTGTTGTTGAACTCTGTGACAGAATGGTGTCACTCTTGGTCCCACTGCTGACCGCAGAGAGGACAAAGATCACGATCCAACACGGGAATGTTGGTGAGTGGCACTGGAGGGTATCTCACTGGGACCCAGATCAGTCACCCTGTCTGGTTCCCAGTCCAAACCCACTCCTAGCTCCTCTCCTCCTCTGGCTCACCTCTTGCCAACCCCGCAGCCTGCTCCCCACTTCCTCTGTGCAGTGTCACAGTGTGAGGGCACCTCTCATGCTGTGGATTGCAAGAGGATTGTAAGAAACCTTTGGGCATGGGAGAAACGGAGCCCAGATGTCCATGGTTTGCACAGAAAGGGACCTGTCTGTTGCTCTGTGGGTCTTGGCTGGGATTGTAGAGTCCTTGTGGTACTTTGCTGTAGCAATAGCTCTGAAGGAAGGCTGAACCCTGGTTCAGCACCTGCTTTTACCTGTGCACAGGGATGGAGGTGAGGGAGCTGGAGCTGAGTGGGCAGGAGCTGAGTGGTGAGGCATATGTGGTCCGGACCCCTGAGAAAGGCAGGCATGACCTCATTGAAGTTCCTGTGGAAGAAATGCAAAGGCTGAAAACCAGAGGTTTGTTATGACACCTGAGTTTCCCCTCTGCACCTTCCTTAGTGGTACAAACTGTTTACCTTGCCCACGTGAAGTCTGAAGAAGTGTGGGGAGGGGATGCCCTTGATGAAAGGGAGATGGGCCGTGGGAGAGAGATTCTGTACAGCCCCTCTAGAGACACAGCTTGGAGCTGAGGGTGTTCTGGACCCCCAGTATCACCCCCCAGATGAGGGCAGTGGTGTCCAGTGCTGCCCTGTGTTCTGTACCTGTCCCCGTGCTCTGTCCCTCCAGGTCTCCACAGAGTCACAGTGAAGAACATGTGGTTTGGCTACGGCTCCCTGCAGCACTGCCTGTCCAGCACCGGCGCCAGTGCTGTGTCCCAGGACATGGCTGCCTCTGACAGGGGACAGAAGTGAGTGAAGCAGAACCCTCCGCCCCCCAGGGCTGCCCTCAGCACCACAGAAGAACTCATTTTCAAATGTGCATTGAGTTGGTGCCTCGATTTTGGGGTCACCTTCCTCCTGATCCATCCCAGCCCTGGCGCTGGGGCTGCCTGTGCACTGGGATGCACCGTGAGGTCTCCGGCGTGCCTCTGGCTCCCGGGGTTACCAGCTCTGCTGGGGTGGCAGGGAACAGAGCCCACAGGGGCTACTGCAGGGTCCCCTCTGGCTGGGCAGAGGGTGTCTGTGGAGATGGTGGCGATGGTGGCTCTCGGAGCGGGAGGCCGGGCCCGCTGCTCTCCTGGCGCTCCGAACACTAGGTGGGGATGGCCGCCCGCGCATCCCGCGCACGCTGCGCCGGCTCAGCTGTCCTGGGCACGGTGAGATCCCGTTTTCTGAGCACGTCCTGTGGTTCCCGTGCCTGTGAGCAGCGTCCTTTCCCTGGCAGGTACCTGAGCACCACAGTGGGCACAGCTGTGATCTCATCCACTCTGCTCAGTGACTACCAGGAGATCAGCACGTCCGTGCGCTACAGCCTGCAGCACCGTGTCCAGGTACCCCTCAAGGGGCTGTGCCCCCAGCCAGCTCCTGCCAGCGGCACCACACGGCCTGGCCCGGCTGTCCACAGCCACGGCTCAGCACCCCAGAGCTTTGGGATGAGGGGTGCTCCGTGCCCAGGGCTCTCACCTTGACTCCTGTGTCCCTGGGGAGGTGTTTGTCCTGTGCTGACAGATCCTGTTACAGCCAAGTGAGCGACCTGCACCCACCTGTGTCCAGCACATGCGTGGCTGTGTGACCTCTTCTCTCCCCTCTCTGCCTGCAGGACCTGCCCAATACTCTGGTGGGGCCCATCTGTGCCTTCTGGAACTTCAGCCTCAGGTGCCGTGTTTCAGTTTGGGTCCCCAGATTTATGAGCTTTTTATTTTCACTGGAAAACCAAACATCTCAATATAAATGTAATGGTAAGAGTAGAGATCTGGAATTTTTTGCCTCCTTTGCATGCTGACATCCCCTGTCTGCTGGAGCAGAATGCTTTCCTAGGAAAATTTCCTTTGGAGAAGTCACTCACAAGCAAGTGACCTTTAATGAGGTATATACAACTGAAATGGAAAGCCCTAGTTAATTATGATTGTTGCCTGCAACAAAGAAGAGTTGCTCCAAGACATATGGCCCAAAGACACACAGGACTCCCAGCCCCATAAATCCTGCCTGGCATTGGGATGTGTTTTTGCTGAATGTCACTGTGGTGAGAACACTGAGGCTGTGATATATTATGGATTGGTAATTAAGTCATTCAAGTGAATAAAACCTCCTTAGAGTCCCAGACTTGTAGCAAGCATGGATCAGTTTGGGGAAGGTGGGAAGAGTGTGTTTTTGGAAACAGCTGATTACTGTCCAAAGGGTCCCAGCAGCTCTGCTCTGATCCTGACCTTCCTGTGGTACTGGGGAGGTTCAGGGGGCAGTGGGGACAGAGCTGCAGCCATGGTCTCTGCCCAGGGAATTCAGATGGGAGCGTTGCCGGATGGCTGAGACAGGCTGGCTTGTCCTGAGGATCCTGAGCCCGGTGGCACTGTGCCGGGTTTGTGGCAGGCTGAGCTGGTGGGCAGAGTTAGATATACCCAGCCCAGTGCTGCTCTCAGGGAATGGGCTGTCCAGGGAGCTCTTCCCAGAGCTGTGCAATTACTGGGTTCTGTTTGAAGCTGTGACGGCTGAACTCCGCTTTTTAATGCACACATTGACACTGGATCTATTTTCATTGCATGCCTGCTGGATGAGGCAAAGCTGCTGAGACAAAGGGTGAACCAAAGGAAAGTCTACACGATGACCTGTCTCTGATATCCTCATCTTCCTCCTTTCAACTCTGCTTCTTCTGGGAGAATGAAATTCCCATCATGCCCTGGCCTTCTGTGAAAATGGAAGGTAATTTCCATGTGTTTTCTTTGTTTTTGCTGCGTGTTAGCCCAGATGCTGGTGGGATGTGGTCCACAGCCGGCTGCTCTGTGATGATGTCTCTCCCAGACTCCACTGCCTGTTTTTGCAACCACACCACGAATTTTGCCATCCTGCTGCAGGTGTACGAGATGCAGGTATGTGAAGAGCCTGTCTCAGCTGCTGTGGGGTGGATGCCGGGACTGCCAGCAGTTGTGGTTAATTCATGAGGGATTTGTGTCTTCTGTTGTTTCATGTCTGGAGCAGACGACCACCAAGGAGGAGTTCACACTGCAGACTTTGACTTTTATTGGATGTGGAGTTTCCTTCTGTGCCTTGATAGTCACCCTCATTTTATTCTTGGTAGCTCGGTAAGAAAAGCCTGGATGCTTGTAGCCTTCTCCGTATTTTCTACTGGATATTCTTCTTCAGAGCCTTTGTCAAGGTGTCCTTTATCAGTGTGGGGTGATGCAGGTGCGTGGGGAGAGGTGGGAGCTGCCCTGTGGTCCATGGCAGAGGGGAGTGGTTGTTGGCTGAGAGGGGCTCAGCCCTGGTTGTTTCTGTGGAGATGCTCACTGATCTGTGCACACACCTGCGTGTCTGTGGCAAGATTTTTATCAATTGCTAACGATGTTTACTATAAAAGCTGCTCTTCTAGAATTAATTTTTATAAAATAAATGGAGCAAGGACTATTTTTTGATTGCCAACCATTCTGTGTCACTTGGCAAGCACAGAGATCTGCCTTGTGAGCATGGCAGTGGCTCCCTCCACCTCCCACTCACTGCCTGCTCCCTGGAGCCATAGCCAAGGGCTGAGCAGCCGTATCCAAGAGCGTCCCCTCCACCAAGTGCTTGCACAGCAGGGCTGTCCTCTGCCCCTTATACTGTCACCTTTGCAGCGAGTGGCAGAGAGACCACAAGTTGCCCAGGCAGACCTGTGCAGCCCAGAGAGGACAGGGAGGACCCTTTTGTCGTGCACCCTTTTGTCTGGCTGCAGCTCAGGGCTCCCTCTCTCCCTCCTCAGCGTCCCCAAGAGTGAACGAACAACTGTGCACAAGAACCTGATCTTTGCACTGGCTGCAGGAGAAGCTCTGCTCATGATCAGTGAGTTGGCCAAGACCAACCAGGTGAGCTCAGCAGGAATGTCCTCTTCAGCCCATGTGACCAGGCTCCAGTGTGCCTGTCAGAGCAACAGAACAGAAGTACAAACCCTTTTATTAATTACCTGTAATTGGCATCTAGGATAGCATTGTCTCTCTGTTTGGAGATGCATGTACATATGTTGCGCAGTTGTGGTTTCTCTCCTCTCCAGGTGCTGTGTTTCATGGTCACTGCCTTCCTGCACCTCTTCTTCATGGCAGCCTTCTCATGGATGCTGGTAGAAGGGCTTCTCCTCTGGAGCAAGGTGGTAGCAGTCAACATGAGCGAAGACAGGAGAATGAAGTTCTACTACGTGATAGGCTGGGGTATCTGCACACTCCTCTGCCTTGGGTCCTCAGCAAAATATTCTTTTTTTTTTCTAGTGAAAGTTTTAATAGGAGAGATGCACAAATGTTTGATTTAATTTGAGAGCTGGGTGTCAGTGCTCTGCAGAGGCTCTCTTGAATTATTTGTCGAATTGCCAGTCTTAACGTAGAAGTTAAGCAGCATTTTTGTTATATTTCTAAACCCAGGAGTTCAGTAAAAAAAATGGAGGAGGAGATTTATGGTAAGTTTTTGTTCTCAGAGAGCATCACTATTTTCAGATAATAATTAAATATGAATGTGTTCCTCACTAAGCACCTTTTATTCTGAGGGGGCCCTTTAGGGACATAGAATTACTTGAATAAGCTGCGTTTTGTGTCAAAGAGGAGCCTCTTTAGGGATGTGCTGCTTGAAGAACACACACCTAGTTGGACACTGGGCAACCACTTCAAGTATTTTGGATTGGTTTATGTCTTTGATTGTCCATTTTGTTAAAAAAGCAATCTGAGGAATAAATTGCTTTGGTCAGGACTCAGGACTTGGAATGCTTTATACCTCAGAGAAAGATGTTGACAGCTTGTAAATCTGGCTGTGTTGAGCCAGGACAGATTTCAGCTGCAGAGAATTGATGTTGCTCGTGGGGTTTTGGAGGCTCACGCTGGAGTGTGTCTGGTCAGAGAGGTTTTGAAGAAATCATCTGGTGCACAGTGCCCTGCACGGGGCATCTCTGCTTTTCCCAGGGTTTAACCTGTGGGTTTTTCTGCAGGGCTTCCAGTCCTTATCGTGGGGGTGACCCTTGCGACTTCCTTTAACAAGTATGTGGCAGCCAACCATTGCTGGCTGAACGTGCAGACCAACATCATCTGGGCCTTTGTGGGGCCTGTGCTCTTCATCCTGGCTGTAAGTGCCAAACCCTGCTGGGAGGGTGGGATTCCTTTGGGTCTGGTCCTAGAAAAGCAATGCAGAGTCGGGGGTGCAGCTCATTGTGCCTCCTGCTTGTATAGGAAAAATGTTGTTTTACTTTATATAGACTTGAACAATACAAATAAATCTCTTTAATTAAAAAAGCTTTTTGATAGGAAAAAGTTCTTTAAGAAAATTTTGCTGACCAGTTCTTAGTTGTCCGTTCAGTTAGGGATGTGGTGTGTGACATTGCCTTAGCTAAAGGTCTGATTTTAACATGTAACACCTACATCCTTGAAATATCATTGTACAAAACACAGCAGCAGAAAAAGGTGCAACGTTTAAGGGGTCCAGAATAGACATTTAACAGGCAAGATGTTCTGTAGCAGAAGTTTGGGGATAAGTTTCCTAGATTTCATACATGTGTAGATAGCTGTGTGAAGTCTTTTGATTTCATGGCTTTCTTGGTAGTGGTATTTTGTCCCCAAGTTCTGACGCTAGTTCCCAGCAGAAAAGCCTCACCCACTGGAGCTGAGATTACAGAATGTGACTGAGTCCAACGGCTCTGCCCTGGCAGGTGAACACCTTCGTGCTGCTCCGGGTGGTGGTGGTGACTGTGGCCAGTGCCCGCAGGAGATCAAAGATGCTGACGCCCAACAGCAGCCTGGAGAACCAGATTGGAGCACAGATCTGGTGAGCAGGGAAGGGCCTGGCTCTCCCAGCTGTGGCTGCTCTGGGTGTG
Organism: Corvus hawaiiensis; assembly: GCF_020740725.1. Taxonomy (NCBI): domain Eukaryota; kingdom Metazoa; phylum Chordata; class Aves; order Passeriformes; family Corvidae; genus Corvus; species Corvus hawaiiensis. Next base: position 1,083,602 of record NC_063233.1, on the reverse strand, counting down.
AAATATGTGAGATAGTGTTAGATATGTGGAAGAAATCCTTTCCCATGAGGCTGGTGAGGCACTGGCACAGCTTGCCCAGAGAAGCTTGGACAAGCTAAAGACAGTGAGATGTGAGAGTCAGAGCAGAAGGGGCAAAAGGGATTCTCTCCCCCAGGGTAAGTGTGTCTCGCCCAAAGACAGTCTCTAATCCCAGCTGAGAAGCCCAGCCAGCACCTTCAGCTTAGGGAACCAGTGCTGGTCTCCATCTGCACTCACACTCCTAAATCTCACCCCTTTGGGATAGGAGACCCTTGGCAGTGCCTGCAGAAATCCAAGCTTGGGACCTGGTGGGTTGAAAGTAAGGCTGGTGGGGGTTACACACACAGGGGAAGAGGCAGTGGGAACTTCTGTAATCAGTCAATACTGAGAGACCTCTAAAAAACTGCTGCCTGAGTCATTACTTTATCATGCTCCGTGAATCTTTATTGTTGTTAGCTGGCGCCGGATACCCCTGCTAGACACGCATTGTTCCCCTGTAGCATAAATAAATTTTCCCAAATTTACAGAAGCACAAAGATAGGGCATTGCTGGAGGGCAGGGTGACATCCATGTGCAAATAAAACAAATAGAGAAACCCTCCTTGTAGCTGAAATTGGGGGAAAATAGCTGTTTTCTCATGGCTAATGACGTCAAAGAGCTCCTTTCTTGCTAACTTGCAGTGATAAATGAAGAGCAGGGCTGGCACACTGGGGTCTGGGAGGTGAAATATTTGGTTTTTCCTGTCTTAACTTATTTTGTTTGCAGAGGAATTTGTTCCACAGCTACTGTCTTGTTAGTGTTTCATCTCTGAAATGTGCCTGGGTAACCCTGAGCTCTTCCTCCTGCCAGGGCCATGGCCAAACCTGTCCTGGTGCTGCTGCCCGTGCTGGGGCTCACCTGGGTGTGTGGGGTCCTCGTCCACCTCAGCATCGTTTGGGCCTATGTCTTCATTGTGCTGAACTCCCTTCAGGTGAGTCCTGCACCAGGTGGGTCCCAGGTCACAGCCAAGCAGGCACCTGCGGTTTCCTGTGCTTCAGTGCACTCTACCTGTCCTTGTAGCCAGGGACACTAACTCTGAAGCCAGCCCAGCTTTCCCAAGACACTGGGCTGTTTTGTCTGAGGAAACTCAGTTCATCCTTCCAAGATACAACATATGACTCTGGAGACCTTGTATATCTAATGGCCCTCAGCACCAATCTCTGGCTGTGTCCTACTGGTGCCGCAGATTTCCAGTTCAAATCTTGTTTCTTGTGTTAGGCTTTCTGACATCAGTGTGGTTTCAAAATGGCACTTACAAACCCATTAGAGTTTTTATTTGCTCATATAATGGGTAATTAAAATGGCACCTGTGCAGTCAAATGGGGCAGACATCCCTCCTGCTGTTTGCATCCAGGAAATGAGCCCTTCCTGCAGGACAGGGCTGGGCCGTGGGTGCCACTGTCCCTGTTAGAGCAGGGCTGCTGGTGGAGTGTGTGTCAAAGGTCACATCCAGCCACAGCCTGCTTGACTGCTGCTTCGATGGTGTGTTCCAGGATGGGTGTTTTCCATCTGGCTCCTGTTCAGACATTCTGAGAGGTGGTGACCTCTGTGAACAGTACAGGCAGAGCCACCTTCCCCTTGTGGAGTTCAGCTTTACTGCAGGGAGACTGGGGAAGAACTAAGAATTGAGAACTGAAAATCCACGTTGTCTGCAGCCATGCAGCTACTCCCCAGGGATGCTCCCAGTGCCCAGTGACAGCTGTACTGGGATCTGGTGAGATGCAGGAGTGTTTGGTGTGCCAGCTTTGGTGGGCTGGTAATCAGAGCTTTGCTTGGGACATCTGGAAATTTGGGGGCTGTTTCTACCTCTGACTTGCAAGACCTCATGTAGATTATATAATCTCCTTCAGCCTTTTCATTCCTCTTCATCACCTGGCTACATTTTTAAGGCTCTTTGCTCGTCTTGGTGTCTTCCAGGGCCATGGCTGTGGCTGCCGTATTGCAGTCATGTTGTTAATAAGTTACTGTTAATAGGAAGTTCTGAAGGGCAGAGAGTAACATCATTACCTGGTGCATAAAGCAACACTTAATACTTGCTTCTGAGTTTACTGTTTTCATCAAAAGACTTTAAAGCTTTAACCAGCCTGTATGTGGTTAAGAGAGCAAAGCAAATTGCGTAAGTCCCAGCAGCCAGGAGTGCTCAGTTCTGCACCGAGCTGGGGCTGTTCCCAGGGCCTCGGGATATCTGGAACTCAGGGACACATGGCGACAAAAACTCCTGGAACATGTGCTTGCCACCTGCGATTCAAAGCATCAACAGAGGCCTTGCAAACCTCGAGAGAAGGCAGCTGTAGATGGAGCTAGAGAAGCACTGAACACCCCTGAACACCCCTGAGCACCACTGCTCCCAGCATGGTCCTGAGGGGAACGTAGAGTTCTCTGCAGGCAGGTGGGAGCCAGCTGAGGGGCACAGCTGGGCCAGACCAGCCCTGGGGCTGAGGCTGTGCCTGCACCAGGGGTGCCCCGGGGACTCCCTGGGCGGCCCCAGCTCTTGGCACTGCATATTCAGGGTCCCCTGCCCAGCGTTTGAGGACAAATCCTGCTCCAGGGGACCAAGTCAAAGGAGCAACTGGGCACTGCCCTCCAAACCACTGTCATTCAAAGAGTTTTCCACCCCCATCTCCCTTTTTTCTTTTGTTTTAATAGAAATTGGCTCCTGCTGTAGCTCGTGCTTGCGGAGTGGCCGGTTTGTGGTGCTTCCCTCTGGCATACTTGGCTGTTTTCAGAGTAGCATTGGCCCAGCTCTCCAAGGGTGAACCCAGGCATTATCACCACGTGCACAAGATGGGTGGTTGCTCAGGGATGTTCTGCCTGTGGCTGGCACTGGTCCAGCAGCCGGGTGCTGCTCGTGCACATCCGCTCTGAGGGGAGGTTCCAAGGCCAGGCAAGGGCTGCCTCTCCACATCCCCACTCTTAAGGATATCAGGAGGATGGCAGGAGGCCTGTCTTAATGATAATTAAACATAGCATCACTTCCCCGTATGTCCTCATGCCATGCTTGGGTTATTGAGCAGGAGAGAACTGCAGGCTCAGAGCTGTGTGGACAGACATGACTGTGCTGTACACATTTGCCTCTGTCCCTTCATTACCAAGTTCAGGACAATCTGCAGATTGCCTCAGAGGAGAAATAAATGCTGGTGAGAAGCTGAAGAGTTGAGAGAAATCCATCCCCTTTCAGCCCCTTTGCTGACTGTCCTAGGGATCACTTGGAATTTCCTTTGAGGCCAGGGACGTGTGGGTGCTGTGCAGTTGTTCTGCTGCTGGGGTTGTCTTCTGTTTGACTGCTTTCCATTTGTCTGCAGAAGCCCAAGCCTGTCTTCAAGGCTGCTCTGTGTGTCGGCACCAAACATGACAACTCCTTCTCCAGCCAGGCAGCGCAGGAACAGCAGCAGGGAGCCGGTGGTGCTGTGGGGCAGGAGCACGGGCAGGAGCACGGGTGGAAGGGCGGGCAGGACGGGCTCCTCCAGAGCCGCAGCTCCGCTCCCGCCCACTGCTGCAGCTGGGCCTCCTCTCCTTCCTCGCTCTCCTCCCAGCCGACCTCTCCG